>NW_011362498.1:0-5105 GCF_000735185.1 Notothenia coriiceps
TTTGTGGGTGTTAAATCCAAAATGAGTCCTAACATTTATTCTTGGTAAAGTGAAGTGACAGTTTGATGGCATCATATTTGTGAATTTTCTTTCCCATTTTGGAACAATGTTTAAAAAGAAAGTCTTCATTAGTGAACCTTGAGTTCAGAATATTTAAAAACGGATATGTGTTCCCCAAGGTTCCTGCTCACCTTAGATACATACTGTATATGTTTAAACCTCACTCAAAAATAAAGATATATTTTAAGTGAGTTTAAAAACAAAATCAGCACCACATCATCTTTTTTGTACCTTTACTTCATTTTCTATCCCCTTATAAAGACAGCCCAATGAGGATCTTTGTACAGCCTTCTCATCTTTATGTGCTTGTCCTCTGTTCAACCATTGTTCTGAATTGCCTAATTGCTGTTCATGCAGATGACACCAGCTGGCTCTTAATCTTGCTTAATCACTTTTTAAACCATTGGAGGAGGCTGCATAGGGAAATGTAAAACTCTCACATCCAGTGGTGTTTATAATTTGGCATCCAAGCTGTAAAATGGCAGAGCTGTATTATTTGTATCGCCCAGTACTCAAACATTAAGCATGCAGCACTGTCACCAATTGAAATTACCTGAGGGGATCTGTGCCTCTAGAAAGGAAAATAATTTGAAATGCTTTGACACAAAAGGTCAAAGTCACCGTCCATCAGGCAGAACATTTGAGTTAGATTTGAATGGATGAGTGGATAAAGGGCATTTTGTCTGCCCTATTGGCCGTTGTATTAATGCACGGAAAAGCCAGATCCTAACAACTGCATCTATTCATATGTGAGCTTATTGCTATCATACCATCATACCTAACAGAATCCCCTTTTTCCTCTTATCTTTAACATCAACACCATGTATTGAAATTGATCAGCCCAGATGTCTCTGCATGCGTGTGTTTTTAAACTACAAATCAAAAGATCCTTTCTCAGTGAGAGCTCCAAGCAATAAACCTTCTCTCTAACATTGTAATCATCAGTTCTGTCTACTGTCAGTTTCTAATCTAGTCTGAGAACAGACGCACGCATGCAGCTGCCTATAATTACACCATGCTTCACGCAATATCTGATGATGTCAACTTTTTGAAAGCTTCCTGTCCTCTTTCCTCCGAACATGGATGTGTATATAGAAACGGATACACATTGGAGGCGGGGTCTAATTGATTCCCAATAAAGACACTCAGTGGTTCATGAAACCAAAATGGCCCTTATCTTCCACATCCATTGGGCTCATTGAGAGAGATAATTGCTCATTTGACAACTTTTAGGACAGAATGTTCCAAATAAGGCCATTCCAAGTTTTCGTGCTGCAAAGGCAATATAAATCTATGCATATAATTAAGTCTGTATTAAGAAAATAATAATGAACACTGTGTTCTGCCATTTCCCCACCGATTAAGAACTCTTAAGCCTAAAGTCTTCCTCCCTGAGGAGCTCTTTTAATGGCTAAGAAGTTTAAAGATAAATACATGTTGTATTTAGGCCCGGTCCACACAGAGACGAAACGGAGACGAAAATGAAAACTAACCTTAGTAGTTTTCAAAAAAGTATTCCGTCCACACGGAAACGCTCAAACGCTGGAGACGCTGTAGTACATACGCCGGGCCTGTAAGTGGCGCTGTACTTCCGCCACAAAATACACCAAAAGCAGCGAATAAGACCCCCCGAGCATGGTTGCCATGGTTGCTCTTCTGTTTATTCTCTGCGGTGGATTTCGCAATATGTAGTTCATGTAGTTCTCCATGTCCACTTGTTGCTGATGGTTGTGGTAGAGGAGCAGTAGATTTTGCACTAACATCTGTAGCATGGTCAGTAGCGTCTGGAGCACCAACGCAACCCTGTGATCCGCCATTATTGTTGTTGGCAAAATGCATCAGCAATGCGGATGACGCGGGGGGTGAGCAGGAGAGGTGGGGAGAGGCGGGGCTATGGCGTCATCGTTTTCAGGAAAGCGTACACACGGAGCCGCAAGCGTTTCGTCCTCAGACCTACCCACCTAGGGTATCGGATTCGGGCTCCGAATCCGCGTTTCCGTTTCGGCCTCGTGTGGACGAACCGTCTAGACCAGCGGTCTTCAAAGTCTGAGCAAAAACATTACGAGAAACAATGAAATCTAGCTATTTAACTTCAGCTAACTTTATGCAAGCGGCAACATGGATCGATTTTTTGTGAAGTTACGTAAAGTGAGAGAGGAGACAGTGTCTGGCAAAAAAGCTAGGATTTTCATGGACCGGTCCTGGCAGGGGCGGACTGGCCATCTGTGTGTTCTGAAGAATCACAGAAAGGCCGGTCGTCAGTGGGCCGTTGACGGCCGGCTCGGTTCGCTGACGGCCGGCACCGCCCTTTTTTTAAAATTGTAATAATACTTACTTTGATCAAAAGCAAGTACCGGTCAAGGCTGCAGCCAGAGGATGATCTGCGTTTATTCCTGTCTACATTGCATCCCCGCATCATCCGCCTGTGTGCATCAAAGATGCAGACTCATTGTTCCCACTAAAGTAGGGGTTAGTACAGGGGCGGATCTACCGGGGTAGCCTTGCCACCCCAGCTGCCACCCCAGTTGGCAGCTTTGTTTTGAAATAAAAGTTGTGGCTCATCTGACATTGTGAATGCAGCACAAGACGCGAGCCTTGTAACCCCGGCCCTGGTGTGAGCGTGGAAATGTGATTGGCGGCGATTTCATTTGAACGGGATGGCGCAAAGCGAGAAGCATTCGGACCCAAGTAGATGGAAGGAATGAGGTATTTACAATGACAGAGAAGAGACTGTCAAGTTTGGCTGTACTCAGCATTGAATCAAAACGCACTTAAGCTTTAGATCTTAATACGTTTGTGAGGCGTTTTGCTGAACAAGATTGTAATTGCCGCATTCAGCTGTTATAGGCATGCCAACATGATGCTGTGCTCACGGATGAATCGATGCGCATAAAAAACTGTAAAGACGATGACCTTACGTGTGTAAATATATTTTTTTCTTTGAGGGGGTCTGCCCCCAAACATTTTTTTAAAGTCCTGAGAAAGTCAAATGAGACAGTGTGTAAAACTTCACTGCCCAGCCAAAAAAAAGTAACCATTTTGATTTAACTAGGTCAGTAGGTAAGGGCTTTCCTCTGGATAAGAACTGCAGCGATGTATATGTTTTAGCTGAATACACGTTTTTTTAACCCTAACTGATGCAGTTACTCACTTCTTTAATGTTTGTTCTTTCTGATGTAAAGTCAAGGTTGTAACTGTTTGCAATGAAGTTGTGGGGCGCTGAACTGTTCCTTTGATTCTTTTGAATTATGATATATGAGGGTGAGCAAGCATCTTGAGGAACATTCATCATTAACTTCTCCAAAAAATATAGTTTATTTAATAATAACACTGAATATGTGAATCATAACACTGATTGACAGCTGATAGGAACGATACGATTGTTAATATTATCATATCAGACAAACATCGATGAGACAGTTAATTAATGTACTTATTGCAGCAGCCTGCATAGATTTGGTACCCCCGCTGGTCTAAGAGTGAAACCAACTAATTCAGTTATTGTTCAGTTAAAATTCATTCAATTATGTCTGCCACCTTATATATCTCTATGTAAGGCTTTACTGATGTGCCACAATAATGTCACCTAATGTTATTGAGTTAAAATATCAATAGTGTGGCTTTCCAAATTAACATTGATTGATATGATTGCGATTAAATCAGCATATACTTCTGCCAGGGGATGCCAACCCTGAAAATATCCTGCCACCCTCTTGCCACCCCGTGAATATTTTTCTAGATCTGGGTGAGTGTAAAAAAAAAAAAAAATAAGATAAAAAGGTTTTAAAAAAGTTGTTGTTTAATGTTTTAAAGAGGTGACGCTACTCAGCCAATCAAATCGGTGCAGTCAGTGAGTCAGCACGATAGATTCAAACACACACACACAGAGACGAGACAAGAGGAGAGAAACAGTCGGAATAATTTCAAATGGCGTGCTCAAAAAAGAGAAAGGTAGACAGCAAAAACAGAGCATTTAATGACATTTTCTCTTACTGGACCTCTTTGAAATGCAATTGAATACCTCTGCATTATAGCAAGTGAGGGGAGGCTCACCTTTCCATACTTTGAAAGCCTCTGGTCTAGACTCTATACGATGGAGAACGTTAGCGGATCAACTGTCCGTGTGGACGGGGCCTTAGGGATCTAGACTTATATTCTAAGAAAATATCATAATCCTAAAAGTTTATTTATATTTTCTCCAATTCGGTTTTGCTAAAAATAACTACATGCCGTTCTTAAGTACAGAATTCACGAGGAAATCATAAATTAATGATTAATTCTGGTTTCAGACGAAAAATAAAGGAAAGTCTGTTGTTAAGATACAATTTTAATTTGGTGGGACACATCCAAATTAGAGTGCATTCTTTTTTATAAGTATAGCTAAAAAATTGCTTCCAACGTATCGGGTAAGTATCTGGTAAAGGTCGAGAGGTCAGATGTCTCAGAAAAAGGCTTGTGGGAAAAAAACTAAAAAGGTTTTCAGCAAAGCAATACAAAAAATAGGAAGATTGGCCATAGGTTCACGGATGTAGTTAGTCATACTGCGCTTCTTTTCAGCTCTTCAAAGTGCCAGAAATGAGGAAAGATGGGTCTGACTTCAAAGGAAGGGCAAAGAGCGTATTAGCTACACAGAGCGGTTACATCTCACAGAGGAGGACCGAGTCAACAGACTCTCACTTGATTGTGGCTTTCAACCTCAGACTTACATTGCTGCTGGCAGGGATGTATGTGACACTGCTGACACTTCAGAAGGAAATATACAGACAGCACTCCGTATGAGCTGCTCATTTATACCAAATTGAACAGTAGACCTCTGTTCTAATTTAAATATAATTTTAGGTTAATCAGAGCTCAAATTCCTCAAAAAATATATAGAAAGCAGTTAAAAGAAAGAAGGAAAAAGGGTCCTTAAAAATCTCAAAGGTTCTCTGAGATATTCATCACCAAAAACAGCATGGTGTGCTTTTGTGCTCTTTCAAAAAGCACCACTTCACCCTTTTGCACAGTTTTCTGCAGATATTATTGACCTTTTAATAACATTCAAC
>NW_011362498.1:5947-14565 GCF_000735185.1 Notothenia coriiceps
ATAAGAACAACCTGTAAACAGATTTACCTTTTTTCTTTATGGATAAAATGAAAAGTAAAGCTTGACTCCTACTGGCTGGTTACAATGACTCCTGTCCCCTGAGGCCACTAACAGGTTTTTGTGCCATTTTTGCTGGTTTATGTGTCAATAGCGTTGCTGCACAAAGTGATACCCTCTTAGTTTCAAATCTACTTACCCATAAAAAGAAACATATGGGAATGGGTTACTATTAAAAAAATTGCAAAGTCTATTTTGGAAAACAGTCGGGCCGGGCCTAATCGCTATAGGGCCTGCTCCCCCGGTAAGATTTTATTTTAAATGTTGGAGACTTAAATCACAATTCTGGTGCATTTTGAGGGGAGAAAAAAGAGACTACACCCATATGAAACAAATAATGTATACATTTAAATAATCATAAAATCATAAATTATCATGGCCATAAACCAATAACATACAATTATCCAATATGAAAAAACATTGAAACTTGTTTTATTTATTTGTTTTTGGTTCATTTATAGTTTGAGTGTGTCTGGGCTCCTGAATCGGCCTCTCCTGTCTCCTCCTCTCTCCCCTGCTCCTCTTTAGGCAACAGCAAAGACTAGTTTTAGCTCTCAACAAGTTTATCTTAACCTTTCTTTCACCTAGTTAACATTTTGTTTTGTATTATTCATGCCGTATTTTACTAATCACTTCCCCCTCAAATGGAAATATGTGTTTACATAAATGGTGACCGAACCGTTTGAGACCCACTGAGATAACTTAAACTAAGTTAACTATCTAAAGACTCAGAGAGTAATTTACCTCACCAGAGCTGTAGTTATCAGCCTCTCAGTCTGACAGCAAAGGACTCTCCCTCCACCTTGTTGTTGAAACAGCTCCTTATATCCGTTAGCGCAGCTAGCTAGCACCAGATGCTAACAACAATACACGTAACCGGTGCGCGCGCTTTCTCGCTCGCTCGCGCCACACATACACCAACACACATCCTCCCGAGCTTGAATGACACACAGAGACCAATCGAGGGCATTAGTATGATCTGTATGAAAGTGGCAATGTCGGCAGGCCACGTCATAGACAGCCAGTCACCCTCTGTGAGGCAGAGTCAGACCCACATTTGCGCTGCGTTGCGTTTACAATATATACGTATATTGCCGGCGGCTGAGTACCGGCATTTTACTGAGTACCGGCACCTTGCCGGTACTCAGTAAGAAGTGCCGGTACCACATGGGTAAAAATCAGAAGTGCCGGTACTGCGTACCGGTGAGTACCGGCCCAATTCAAGCACTGGTCATAACTAAATAAGCAGGAACTGCTCCATGCAGTTAACTTTGCCTATATATAAAGTCTTACATTTCATATTTACAGTAAATCAGGAAAATATACCGAAAATAACTACTCATTGCATTGAAATTAGATTTCCACTTTCTACACAAACGCCAACTTCCAACACCTGATAAAAAAAAGAAAAAATGTCATAAAAATGAAAAAAATAAATAAAAATGTTGTATTTGTTTTCTTACAGCCGTTATGTGTTTCTGGCTTTTAAGCAGCAACCTTCATTCATTCCAGTCAAATAATTCAGAGGTAGGCTATTTACAATACTTTTGAACATCTCCAGGCTCTTGATGAAGTTCAAAGCATTGCTTGTTGGGAATCATTCTGGCACAAACAAGATGTTGAGTATTGAATGTAATGAATTTGTACTTTTTGGTGCCTGTAGTGAGCAAAAACAACTTCTAGAGCCTCTTGGTACCTTTGTATAGTCTGCATGTAAATATCTTGTGTACAAGCACGTGAGTTTCTTTGTGTGTCTGCACCTACATGTTCTCAAAATAATGTTTGAAAAACAATGTTAAAGATGTATTTGTTAGGACACAATTGCTGTTTTTACAGGAAGTGATAAAGAAGATTTGTATAGAAAGTAAGGAATTAAGTGGTGTCCTATTAATATAATTGTGAAGGGCTATTCATCACATTATAAATAACTTCTGTGATTGTCAGGAAAAAATATAATTGCAATTGTCAAGGTTCTGAATATCAAATTACTATTTTTTGTACATAATCGTAATTAATGTATATAAAGAGATCGAGGATTTAATGAATAGAAGATTTAACAGATGCGCCTCTGGCAAAAAGAAACTCCTACAATGAAATCCAATTGCAAACAGAATTTGCTCCAAATCTCTTCCACACTGGGAAAAAATTGGCAATGTGACAACATTTACATACATAGATAATAAATATTTTTTTGCCTTACAGTAATGAAGGCGGGTATGCCTGAGGCATTAAAGTGAATGTGGAATGATTACATTCCTGTAGGTTAATGTTATGCACCTAGCAAGCAAACTGCTTGACAACATGCTTGACAACATGCCTTAATGTTGTTAGATACTGGAGAGACTATTTATCATGAAGCAGGTGTTTAAAGGCTCATCATAGACCTGAACACTACACAGCCATTTCTTATTGCATTACTGCTGTCACAACTAGTACTATTAGTCTTGACAATCGCGACGTTAACAATAAAGTGTCTGAGAAACAGGCTCCGTTCAAAGGAATGAGGGCTGTTTTTTCCATACAGGTCTCACATGGGTGTGAACTTCGCCTTACAGTGGTTGCTAACTTAAACCTCATATGTCAAGAAAAACTAACTTCAGCAACAAAAAAAGAGCATTTGAGTTCAACTACGAGAGGTTAACAAATTTGCAATGATTTGCAGAGGGTGCAATAAGTAAGCAACGCATATTTAGTTGTTCTGATTCATATGAAAACAACATACAGGGTGGAGATGAAGAACATTCACTCCACCAGGCCTGGTATGTCCATGTGTCAGAATAGCTCAGTGTATTATCACTCTTACAACATAGCCAGAGACCAAAGAAAAAGGTAGGTAACCCACTTTATTTCAAGTGTGTTAATAGTTGGCTTGATGTTCATTTCACCAGTGAGATTTACGATATATATTTGCAGTTTAATTTGTTTTGCACACTGATAACACCAGTGGCTTATCTGTGATCCAGTATCATGAAACGACTTAAAATGACACAACTATCGATAATGAGAATTTACTGTTATGGTAACAACTTTTGTGAATCAGGCGAAACAGATACACGCCCACTCGCACTCTCAGGTCAGCTGATCAATTGCTCCTGAGGGTGCAAAAAACAAAGTCAAAGCTCAGAGGGGGCCCTGCTTTCTCTGCTGCCGCCCCTAAACTGTGGAACTGTATTTTATGTATATCTCACTACAGCACTTTGGTCTGGAGGTTTTAAAGTGCTTTATAAATAAAGTTGGATTGGATTGGAAAAGCTAAAACCCACATATTTTTGACAGTGTTTTTGTTAGTTTTGCTAATAAATGTATAAATGATAATGATTGGGGAAATAGACATAATCATTGTCAATGTGCTGAATTCCTCCTCAAACGGTAACTGATCCATCATATAATTCATACTTGATGTTTTATTTATTTCCAACAAATACAGGGTTCCCCTTAACATTTAATTATTTTGTCTATGAGAAACGATTATCTCCAGTGGAACAAGGAGTAATTGTGTCTAAAGTTGTTCCTTATAATGTTTGCAATTGTTACTTTAGTTGTATCCTGTTGTGCAGTGAGAGTTCGTATATATTTTGTGTGCTCGAACAATCACAGCAAGATATTTGGATGACGTTATCCAGAGCCATGAACAACATAATGTCTGATATTCCTACGAAGTTTCGTACCAAGAGTCTGTATTTTGAGTGATTTCTGACACAATCTTTTTACTCTTAAGTTCTTTGCTGCCTTGTTGTCAGTAGCTGAAATGCTTGCTTGTTTGCTTTTTGTTTTCTACATACGCTCAGTAACCAGAAAAAAAAAAACCCTGTTTAGTGCGACCTTGGTTTGAACCACTTTTCTACACGAACAAATTCTCTTTAAAATGATTGTTCTGATATTATGTGGTAAGACATGATGGGATGAAAGAGGTATTGTCTCTTTCCTCACATGATGATGGCTGAATGTCAAACATGCTTTGGGTATACAATCAGTTTTAATGTTTGTGTTCTAAAGGCCAATCATGCAATATTCCCATAAAGGCAATACAAGTTTGAGTCACTCCTTCCTTTGGGGAAACGTAATATCCATGATCAGATGAAGCTGGGCTGTTTCTGAACAGAAAATTATTGAATGGTCCTCTTCAGGGACAGAGTGTCTATTTCTCTGGTCACTGAGTATATTTCAACTTTTGTTGTTGTGTTGATAACATGTAGAGAATCAATGGAAATAATAATTGTGTTTACGCTTGAAACAAAATTGTCAATCTAATTTCTGTCTTGCCTTTGTACCAAGAGACATTTCAATGTGCCCACATTGTGCCAGGGTGCATCGGAGTACTTGTTAACAGAAACATGTCCAAATGGTCATTAATAAAGATATTTGTCTTAACTCACAACAATAAAGTACTAAAATCTCTCTTCTGCACAACATTTGATTCAGTGAAAACAGAAGAATAATCCTAAAAAGCTGTGCAACACATTGCAGTTTATAGTATTTGATTCACTGGGAAAGAAAAGCCTTCAGTGCATGCAGTGAGTGCATGCATATGCAATACACACATTTGGAGCGTGCAGTCTTCCACAACTGCTGTGCCCTAATACGAAGGGACGATCGTTCCAGTTAGCTAGCGAACAGGATACTCATAGTGCAGTATCTGGTTCTTATGGGACGTTTTGCCATACTTTGCATTGGGACATACCAGAGTTGGGTGTAACGCGTTAAGTAATATTACTTTTAGGGGTGCACCGAATGGGAAATTCTTGGCCGAAACCGATACCGAAAATAGGAAACAGTTGGCCGAAAACCGAATGCCGAAAGGCCGAAAATGATTAATAGAAATATATATATATATATATATATATAATGTATACATCTTTTACCAATGTTGTTCAGCTGCCTGATTATGGAAAAAGACATGATTATGGCAAAACTTAACTTAAATAATAATCACTATTATGGGTCCATAAAACATTTATTCAGCACTTTTGAACGCATACAGTACATTAATTCCAAGTCAAGTGCATTTTCTCTGTAGGATAACTACAACAAAGTGCATTCAGAACAAAGCCAAGGTGCTTTAAAACTGCATAAACATCTAGGCCAGTAGGCCTACAACAAAATAGTGTAAATAAAGACTGTAACAGCCAGGCCTTCAACAACAACAAATGCACCTATAAGTGCATGCATACAAATGTGCAAACTGGATAAATCCACATGAATGTAACTATTTACAAATGAAATTACAATTGAATTTCAAGAATCTGTAAATAAGGCTGTCTGTCCTCATAAGCAAAGTAGTAAACATTGTATAAAGATACATAAAGTGAAAACTGGATACAAAATCCACAATCAATTACAAATTAAATTACAATTTCAAGAATCTGCAAATTGGTGGTCTGTCCTCATGAGCAATGTAAACAACATTGTATCATTTAGATACCGAAAGTACAATATATTGAGCACTGTGCTGCTGTCATTTCCCCCTAATGATAACCTGAGATGGTGAATTATAACTCACAATGAAAATGTTCGGAAAGTGGGTATAGAGTAGACATGTAGAACTAGATAAGCTTAAGATAAGCCAGCCTTGTCTACTTATTAAGGAAAAGTGGGAGGTTCTTTTTAATGAACATAGCTTCTCTGCTTTATCAGCCATAAGTCTGTTCCTCTTCTCATCAAGCACATGAGAGGCAGCGCTGAACAGTCTCTCGCTGTCAGTGCTTGTGATTTGATCTTACTCCGCATATTTGTCCGGGTGTTTTGATTTCAAGTGGTGGAGTAATCCCGAAGTGGTGAAAGTCTTTGCAGTTACACCCCCTCGAGAAATGTCAGCTGAACACGTTTTAACAATCGCTATCCGCGCTCTTCTCTGATATTTTTAAATATCTCCAGCGGCAGANTCCTGACAGGCTGGTATTTGTGCAACCTGCACAAACACAATACTGCACCATGATTACAAATGGTGAAATACAATGTAAAACTACCGAAAAATACCAGCTCACTAAAACACAACCGCTCAACTCAACGCAACTACTAACTATACCCGTGGTCAGAGAGCGGAGATGTTTCCCCTTTGTGATGTAATATGACGCGTTTGACGTATGACCTTAAAAAAAAGCTGTTTTTAAGAGCAGAGCTCAAAATTGCTCCTTTCCCTCTGAATTCCTGCCCTTATGTCTCGTAAAACATATCAAATCCTACATTCACTTTTTTAATTGTAATTTTCAAGCAAGTTTAAGCATAAATGTAGAAAAAAAAAAAACCTGCAAGATGCTCTTTAAATGTGTGAGATTGTTTTCAGACTTAATAATGACAATGAGCCTTTGTTTATGTAATTCAGACTAAAACAGGGCATATGCTAATACTTAATTAGTGTAAAGCTTTTCACGCTCCTGGAATTGCTAAACTGCAAATATATTATCGACTTTTGCATTTTAAATGGCTATTTTGTATACATTTGCAACAGTCTGATTAAGTCTGCTTTGCCAGCTGCTGCTCTCTTCTATAGCCTGTGGTTTTAATCATTTGTCTTTTTAGTCTTTCTGAAACATGTCCCTGTGTTTCCTATCCGTAGTATGGGATACAAATGGCATCTGGTTAGTAAATGTGAACATCTTGCCATTTTAACCAGGATTGCTCATTAGCATGATGGCTAACACTCATTATACTGAGAACAAGTAATCATACGTTCATATAATTACTGGAATGTTGGACACCTCTGTCAGTGCCAATGTTGTTTCTCAAAATTCCACCCGCATATCTCAGAAACCAATGAGAAAGAAAATGTCTTTGAATTATGTTTTTCTTTCAATTAACTTCATTTCACTGAAGGGTTTTTTCCTTTCATAACAACATTTGTAATTTAAGTGATTTCTTTGAGTTTACTCATCTCATCCACCATGTTTCTGTTGATTGTGTTTTTAGACAGGTAAAACAGCCATCAATATTTGGTACGATAGTCTTTTTTGAATCACAGAGAAAGGAAGGTTTAAAGGTTTTGGATATAATCCAGCAGATATCATTTCAAACCAATAGCACACAATGAAAATGTATATTCTGACAGAAACTGTGAATTGTCACACCATTTAACAATGGAGATTGTTGTTAATATACAAAACAAAGAATATAAATTCACAATTCTGACTATATGTGAGCCATCTGTTTCAATTTCAATTTGTATTCTGAAATCTGCTCTGTAAACATGTACATTGGGTTTTATGATGCTGAATATAGTATTGATTATTCATGACTATCTCATGAGATCTATGAATGTGCCATGTAAATCTAAGATAAAGTGTTTTGCTGTTATTTTATTTTGTATCTCTCTGTCTTGTACAGTAAATGGGAAAAACGGTGGTCCTGCATTGGCCCCAAAATATGTATTGTCTGCTGTAAGTATATATTACTAAGTCTAAAGCTGAAATTACAAGTGATATCTGTCTGTGTGAACTGGCTATAGTATTCTTGCAGGGTAGTGTACTGAACAACCTTTGTCTCCAGGCTGTTTTACATTATTTACATTTCTACAGTTGTTGGCGTCAGTCAAATGTTCTCAAAAAGGGGCCCATTTTGAAAAATTGTGTAGGAAAGACATAACAATTGTAAAGTAAAACCAACCATGGTAAACTCCGGTGGTCATTGGATGTCCTTAGCTCTTCAATCTGTACGATGGAAGTCTAGTAGTGATCCTGCCCTGTTCATAAGAACCTTAACAGCTCGGTTCGATCAACCTCTCTCAGCTTGTTGTAGCAACACCTTGTATGAGAAATCGAAAAAAATATCTCCACTAAAGGTTAATTCAAGGAAACATAATATCGATTGTTCAGAGTTAGGCCGTGTTTAGCCAAACAGCTAAGAAAAAGCTAAGGACAAAGGGGAGTTTTAGTGGAAACCTTCTTTATGAGGAGAAAATAGTCCATGAGAGTAAAAACTCAGACAACAAAGACACACTGATTGTGGTGGAGACTGGGCACTTTAAAACACATTTTGTCGGATTCTCCTAATTTAGTCGCCTTCCTCTAATCAGTTTTCATTACTGCAAATTGTGCAACTACCAACCGAGTCGCAAATCAGTGCTTAATCAGAGAGAAGTTCCCAAAAGCCTTGACATTAGCAGTGTGATAATGATGCCACATTTGACTGGCAGCAAGTTGTTAAATTATTTTCTACTGTAAAATCTAATATCTCTTTTGTGACAGTGTTCTA
Source organism: Notothenia coriiceps (assembly GCF_000735185.1). Taxonomy (NCBI): domain Eukaryota; kingdom Metazoa; phylum Chordata; class Actinopteri; order Perciformes; family Nototheniidae; genus Notothenia; species Notothenia coriiceps. The sequence goes on from NW_011362498.1 coordinate 14,192, forward strand.
TAAAATATATATTTTTTACAGGTCGATAAAATAATTCAATTTGAAGGTTGTAATGCAGAGTTGAAACTAAGACCCTTCAAATCTATTTTCTCAGGCTTTCAGCCAAATGTCTTCAGTATCTGGCTGCGCTCCATTTAAAATGTCCACTGGAAATGTGTCACAAGTGGAGCATCTGTTGTTAAGCCAAGTTTTCTAGACATCTTCATTTTGTACCACAGTTATATAGCGGCTCATTTAGGTGCATAAATGCTGTATTTAGTCATCACAAGCTTTAGCAGTTTCCATATATATACAGGACTGTCTCAGAAAATTAGAATATTGTGATAAAGTTCTTTATTTTCTGTAATGCAATTAAAAAAAACAAAAATGTCATA
>NW_011362498.1:14625-22966 GCF_000735185.1 Notothenia coriiceps
AGAAAAATCAAATCAATGTTCCACAATCCGCCACTAGATGTCGCTCATTGTACCCATACGGTTTATATAATACAGTGGCGAAGTCCCTCCCCTTCCGGTGGACCTCCATGGGACCTTATGGAGAGAGAAAGATTATCTTTTGATCCCTTTTGAATTGTGCCACAAATTACACATGTTTGCCAATTTAAAAGATAATTTTGCAAGTAAAAAAAAAAAAAAAGTGTCGTAAAACTGTGAAGTAACACATTTTTTTGTGTGAAACGCTCAAAGAACTACATCTCTGCTCTCGCACAACAACACAGACGTCACCAAGATGGCCGTCACTACTGTCTTGTCAACAAAACGATTGACTACCCTCACTATCACCACAATGAAACGTCCAGAAGAATGTCATGCAAAGCTCCCTGCCTGCCTGCCTTCCTTTGATTCTCTCTGAACCGCCTGGTCTTTTTAATGTTTAATGTCAACCACTTGTGCAGATAGCATTAAGTAAAAAAGTTCGGCGATCGCCGATGCTAGCGTTAGCATTTCTCCCCCGGGTTTAAATTGTGTATTATAGAATGATCACACCGGTGACAGTACTCTTCAAAGGGTTCACAAAATATGACTACTACTCTTACTGTTTAACATTTTGGGTTACTTCATATTAAGGCTAATAAAAATGACAAGGCTGTAATGCTAACTAACGTGCTAGCTACTAGCTAACTTGATCCAGCCACTCCTGGTCCTTTCATCAGACGGGAAGCGAAAGAACGAGCAAGACCCATGATAACAACCTGGTACTAAGCACACAGGCATCTTGTTAAAGTTATCTTATAGGGGTGTAACAGTTCACAGAAGTCACGGTTCGGTTCATACCTGGGTTTGGGGGTCATGGTTCGGTACGGGTTCGGTACAACAAGGAAAAGCTAAAAAAAAGTCCCAAATGCATAATTTTAGTACATTAGTGCAAGTTTTGGTATGAAAATAAGGAACTCTAACATTTGGAATCATTAACTGTATTACACAGTTAAAAACAAACCACAAACAGTAACACACACACTCAGAAGGCCATATTATTTATAATGGCTGATGTCAAACAAAAAGGTCAAATAAGCTGTACAACTAAAAAGTATGTCTTGAAAATATTAAAATAAATAATAAGAAAATGTTTCAATCACAATCAATAAAAGGCAATACAGAACTGTATAACATCTCCTGATGTCAAAATATAAAATAAATACAATGATAAATATAAAACAAAATAAAATCTGTACCTTTAGGAGCAATGTCTAACATGTGTAATTAACTTGTGAGTGTGTGAGGCCATTATACCTAAATAAAGGTACTCAAGCTTTACTCTATTTTCAAGTTTTTCTTCAAAAAGATGAGTTTGTCTACGTTGTCAGTAGTGAGGGCAGATCTGTTGGCGGTAACTATGTCACCTGCCGTCGAGAAAACCCTCTCGCTGGGGACTGAGACTGACTCGGATGTGATTGAGCATGTTTGACATGTTACCACTAGCATACCGCACCGCTGTCGAAGGACGCCGACACAGGGAACCCAAAATGTTTCCACACACGTGATTTAAAAGAAGCAGGTGGGTTGCCGACACAGGGAACCCAAAATGTTTCCACACACGTGATTTAAAAGAAGCAGGTGGGTCTTCTAGCTCCTGTGTGTTGTGTGAAGTTGCCATAGCTACTAACTTTTCTTCTTCATGTATTGTGTTCGTTTTGTTGTGTTTTGTTCTTGTTCTTCATTTGTCATACGGGCGGCTGGCTTTTAGGCGCAATACCGCCCCCTGGATTATAGTGTAATACTGCCCTGAGTGACAGACTTTTTTCCACTCGTAAAAAAAGGCGTATTCGCCGTGTGACTGCATGTGCCGAACCGTGACGTCCGAACCGTGACGGTACGGGACGAATACGGATACTGTTACACCCGTACCTGGCAGCCAAAGATAACACCAAGATATACATTTCTCTAACAGGATTAGGAACCTTACAAATTACTTCCTTTGATAAAAAACACCAGCCACGCGAGCTGATGATCAGCTGGTCTCCCAAGTGACGTTATGTTACATCCATAGCTGTGAGGCTCCACTTTGAGACCAAATCTACACTTACATCAGCATGTTAACATGTTCACAATGCATGCAATTGCTAATTAGAGCTAAACAAAAAAATAATAATGGAAGAGGGACTCCCTACAAACCCTCCCTACACACAGATCACGCAGACTGTGTGGGGCCTCACCTTGCGGAGGGTGCCTCATGTGGCGCAATTAATCCTATGCGCAAATGCGGCGCAATTATGCACGCCACAGTTTCCCCGCTGTGAGGCTAACAGTACACAACGACCCCCCCCCCTCCTCTTGTGTGTTGAGGGGGCCTCAACACACAATTTTGCTTGGGGCCACAAGTTGGCCATGGGCAGCCCAGGGGACTAGTTCTGCAGGTATTTACCATGGATGTATTAGCAAAGCTTGTTATGGTGATGACAATCAGTCATTTCTGCACCAAATTATAAAAGTAATTCTTCCAACAGTTTCACCCAAAAAACTAAAAGCAGCCGACTTAATGGGGAGTCATTCGGGTAAATTATCTCAAAAATATGAATGGATACAAGGCAATTTATACTATTGCTGTTCAGATATTATGTTGACAATGAAGTGAAGGGCCAAGAACCAAGATTCAGAGAGACACGGCATTAGCAAGACAACAAACAGCAAACATGTTCGGGTATGTGCCGTTAAAATGCGAGAATGTGTAGCCTTTATACAGCCATGTTATACTCAAAAGGCAGACAATACTGGGTCACACACAGTCCACACATCCCTTTACACGGACCATGTCATTTATATCCTGTCTAATACCCCAAGAGGAATTATAAAAAACATTGTGTGTATAAATAAGTGGGTAGCAAAGGATTATACAACATCCCTATTAATCAAGTATCTACATTGTTTTTTGTGTATACTGCATATACTTGTACAGTGCAAGTGGGACTGTACAATTGTAATGTTCTGTGATGTTTTTTTATTTTTTACCCACCTCCGTCTGAATTTTTTTTAGATCAAATGTGGCTTAAAATGCATATTTGTGTGCAATATAAAGATGTAACCTTGCACTCTGATAATTTGTAAATAAGATATTTTTTAAGCTTAACAAAGAAATTCCTAAAAAAATAATTGAAAAATGTATTGAAAATTAAGAACATATTTTGCTGTTGCCCTTTTAGTTACATGCAAACACAACACAGATCAACAGCATTGAGCCATGATGGCCAAGAGGGAGTTTAGTCTGCCCTTCCCTCATGTGAAATCTCTTTCTGTCTCTGCGTTGAAGCTTTGTTGAATCATCACGCTCAAATTACCATAAAAGTCTGACTGAAAGAACATCATTATGCATAGGTGGTTTTAAAATCCCATGATGCAGAGGATCCAGCGGTGTGGCCTTTGACCACATGGTGCCTCAGTGATAAAAACAGCTGTCATTTGTCAGGAGAACAAGGACAGAATTGGAGGTTTTTTTATGTGAAGCATGTTTTCTGCCTGCATAGGTTTATTCTGGATGCTCAATTTCCTTCCATATTTCAAAGAGATAAAAGGTAAGGACTGAAATCTTTGAATCATCCAAACCTGCAAGGGTAAGTATGGCCAAGAGCAGTGGCGGCTGGTGGAAAATATTTTTGGTGGGGCTATGGAAATGGTGACCAAACCATACTAGGGGGGTCCGGAAGAACATTTTGAGAAATGACCCCTTAAATTATGACTTCTGGTGATGTTAGAGGGGGGGGGGAAGGACAAATTGAGGCTTAAAAACATGAGATAATCCATAATCTTCAGTGTGGTTAGCTATCTTCCAAAACTTCCAAACACCTTGTCCTGGACATAGTTTCTACTGTATAAACTGTGCAACATTACAGTAGGCCCACACAAACTGCAGAACACTGGTGCTTTGGGAACACTCAAATGATGTAATTCCCATTTAAAATCAGGAGACTGAATATGAACATTATGTATGTGTGTGTGTGTGTGGTGTGTGTGTGTGTGTGTGTGTTTCATACTTGCTAACCCTCCCGATTTTCACGGGAGACTCCCGATTTCATTGCCCTCTCCCGGTTTTCTCCCGGGGTCATATTTCTCCCGCATTTCTCCCGATTTCTGACAAAATCAGATTTACTCACGACTGTTTACACTCAGACTTCAATACAGCTACATCATTGTTTGGTTTCCATGGTAGCGTGTCTCTTTAGCAGCGCGCGCAACTCAAAGTCTGAGAGGATGAGGAGTCACAGAAAACTGAACAAGAATCGACAACTCGACCCTCACTCACTCCGTTCCTGTAAAAAACAGGTCCAGCCCAAACATATGCTCCATGGTGCTACAGGCATTGGAATTACAACTACAATAAGCATGTGAATGTTAATCTACAGCTCCGGCGATCCACTAGCACCCGGAGTCTCCACCTGCAGACGCAGCCATCCTCATCAACTACTGACTGTAGCGTCACCTTGGATACGATTCCAAACAACTCACAGGACTGCATCGGGCGCTGAAATTGCCGCCCTGGGACCATCAGATCTGACGACGCTGATTGGCTGAAATTATGTTTCGGCGGCATAGTTTACAGATAGCAACAGTCAGCAATGTGTTGGCTGCTGCTGCTCTGGCTGAGGGCTCCTTTCTTACCGCCCAGACGAGAGAGGGTAATGATACACGCTGTGGCCAGGCAGGAAACCGACTTATCAGTAACTTTAGACATCGTAAAACAATTTTAAACGAGATTTTATTGTAGATTATACATTTTACTGATACCAACTATATCATATTTACCTTGTTCATTAAAAATAAAATATATATTTATTTTTTATTTTGAATGACAATCAAACATGCGGGAAGAGGGGGGGCGACGCCCCTAGCGCCCCTATGGGCCGGCCGCCACTGGCCAAGAGGTCAATTGTGACAGGATGGTTCATTTTTCAGAGCCTGCTTCTTGCTAAACGCCGGCTGGAATAGGTTTCAGCCTCCAGTTACCCTGAACATGAAAATATGATAAATAGAGACTCAGGAGGTAGAGCTGGCGGCCCTTCATCACAGGGTTAGAAAGGTAAAAAAAAAAGACGATATATAAAAAAGGCAAACATTAACTATTTACTCAAGTGGCCTCGGGAATCTGTGTTTGCTCATAATGAAAATGTAAACATGTCGATGATTTGGTGGTATCAGGTGGTAAACTATATTATTTTGCCATCCAACAGCTGAGGATTATGGGCATTTAATTTAAACTTGGGTAAATCAAAGGGGCTATGTGGAAAATTAATTGAACAGTTGTTAAAACATTTCACATAAAACTATGGATGTTTATATTATGGTGGCACGAGAAGAAAAAGTCAGGATTCATCCTCTGGAAACAATGAATGTGTACAAAATGTGTGGCAATCCACTATCTGTGAAAAATATTTTTTTTCTAGTGGTGGACTAACACTGTTGTCTCTAGAGTCCAGAGTACAGATGTATTTTTTTTGGATAAGATGAAATAGAAATGGTTTCTTTCTTATTTATTTATTTAGATGTTTATGAAAGACTACAGGGCTATTTTGTGTAACGACACTGGTAATTAATACAGCTGATGAGTGCTGACCAATGGGGTTAATTAAGACTTGGATAAACAAAGCCAATGCAGCAGAGAAGCATACATCCAATTGGCAGTTCGTTAGGCTGACCTTGAGGAGGCTGTGCAACCAAATGGAAATGAAAAACTGTGGGGGGAATTCTCTTTGTTGGCTCATCATCAACATATCCCACTTTTTAAGGGATATGTTTGCATGAGACCACTCTGTCTAAGACACCGCTGTCAACAGCATTTAACCACATTCCATTAGAGTCAGCTATACCCTCGGTGCTACATAAACCAAACCACAGTGCAGCGGTGGAAAGAAAGCTGCTGCCATGAGTAAACCAGCCTCCCCGGGGGAAAAGTGCCAGGACAGATGGAGGAGCAGCAAACTGAACTGGAAGTAGAGATTAGCCCGGTCATCCTTGCAGATAATGTACTGAGATGCCATAACAAATGGATAAAGCACAGCTTTAACATGCACTGAAATAAATAAATCATTGTTTGACTCAAAAAGAGCATTTTGGAAACATTTGTCAGCAGAGCATCAAAAAAACTACTTTTCATAGATCAAAATAAAGCCCCACTTGTAACCCTAATTCTTACAATTGGCTGCAAGAAAAGGTCCAATCTGTGTTCCAACATCTGTAGTGTCTGTAATTTGGTACATTTGCATAAATACAAGAGCCCAGTTAAAACTCATCTTTACCTTGCTGTCGGACAACCCTTTCTAAGGGGAAATTGAAACTAATCAAATTTAACTAACTAACGTAACACAATTACACAAACAAACTAGCCCATTTAGGCAGCAGTGGACGGGCAAGTCACAAGTTTTGCAAGCCATAATGACTGTTTTTGTCAATGAAGTCTGATGGATAAGTCGAAAGCAATGTAAAGCATTTTGCTGCTGCCCCTCTCCACAGCAGTTCATTTATTGGCTTTCGTGCTAGTCCTCTCATCTGATTCTCCAAACAGGGGGCATACTGCCTTCTACTCTAGGTAATACACCAATTATAGATAAGTACCTCATACAACCCCACTTAAAAAAATACAAACTATACCTTTTAGCAGAATCATCTGGATGTCTAAATACAAGTTACAAATTACACTTCATCATCATATCAAAGTATTTAAATAAGTCAAAAAATGATTATGAAAATAATGGTTGGTTTTGATGATTTTTCTGTTATCAGTGTTCAGATAAAATAAATAATGACTTAAGCCAGTGATAAAGAGAGTTAGTCTGAGCTACAGTACAACCACCATGCTACTGTAAGTCTTTGTTCCTAAGGGGATGAATTCAGCAACACATTTAGCTTCAGTTGCCGTGTAATTATCTCCTCCAACATGTTCCTCAACAATGAACTCTGACAACATTTTCTTCAGGCCAAGATTAGAGGCTCACTTTCAGTCATGGGAGGACACACATTAGTTGGCTTGGATTACATACTGTAGATATCAAGTCACAGTGAACTGGCAGTAAGAGGTGACATCACAGTCCCAGCAGGCATACAGTATACATAAACATCATACAGTAATTATGACCAATGTCCTCATAAACAAACCCCAGTGTGAATGAAAAATGAACTTTCCATTGATATACTGTATAATGAATGTAGTTGTTCAAGAGGCTGGTTGCTTAAATACTACAGGAGGTTTGTTCCTTATTCCCCTATTTGGGCAAAAAGAAATTGTGGCCAAGGGAGAATTATGTGAGAAATAACATTTTAGAACTTGAGAAAGAACAAAGAAAGTCCAGTTCTCAGCCAATCACGTTTGACAACAAAAATGTCTTCTGCAAATATCCCAAATATTCCTGACCCTCACTATTGTCCTTTTCAAAAGATGAGCCACCTACTTTTGCCTGAAGTTGCCATAAGCACAATGGAGTTCTCTCCGCTGTGAATTGTTAATGATCTACATTATGATCTAGTAACCTTTACGAGGATTTAGAGCAGGGGTGGGGAACCTTTTTCCTCTCAAGGGCCATTTCAATTTTTCCAACATCCTCATAGGGCTGTACAAATTATTGACCTCTGCTTAAAAAAACTAAAATCACAGCCCATTCATTTCGCCTTTCTTTCATGCTGTGCAAAGAAAAAGCAACCTCTTAATCCAGATATCTTACCATGACTTGCGTATGCATGCACGTGCACGGTGTGGCATGACCACCCAAACAGAAAGATATGGACACAAGATGTGTGCAAATGTATTTAGTTTTCCTATCCATGTGAACATGATTTAAGTGTTTGTGAAGGGGGGGACTAACCTGCTCTAGGGGGTCCGGGGAGCATGCTTGTCCGGGAAGATTTTTTTTTAAATGTTGAAATTAAAAGCATCAATCTGGTGCACTTTGAGAGCAACATTAGGAGATATATGGATACATCTCTCAACACCCATATGAAACAGAACTGTAAGCAGATTTATTTTTCTTTATGGATATTTTACAAATCACTCCCCTTTCAAACTGTATTCTTGTATAACAACTTTTTTTTACTGTCATATAGTATTTTACACCTGTTTACTTTATTCTTTTATTTTTTTATAACTATAATGATCATATAAAGATGTGCTTATACCTCACTGGTTGTAGAAAAACCTTCTTATATTCGTTAGCATAGCTAGCTAACCAGATGTTAATAACAACAAAGTTATTGACTGTATGATCAGTATGACAGATGAACAGATCGCCACTGGGCTTTCAACTAAAGACACAGCCACGCAAAAACTGCGGCATGTGTA
>NW_011362499.1:0-20891 GCF_000735185.1 Notothenia coriiceps
GATTGTGCCTTATGTATCTTTGTAGCAAGCCAGATGCATCAATGGTCCATGCAGAGATGATTCTCCCCAGGTGCTGCTTGATTATGGCAAAAATCATAATCTCGATTATTTGGGTCAATAATTGATATCACGATTATTAAAAACGATTATCCATTTACTTTGAAAACATCCATTTATTGAAGAAAAATATTTGAACAGTATGTTTTGAACAGTTGATTTCCCTGAACTTTAAGTATAATTCAACTGAAAAACCAATACACATTTTTTTTTTAAATAAATATATAAAAAATAAATAATCGTTTTACTTTGATTATGTTGTTTTCATAATCGTTGCAAGCCAAAATCGTAATTGCGATGAAAATACAATTAATTGAGCAGCCCTAATTATCAGTAATCATTTCAAAAAGGGACACAGTGATGATACTTATACCGCTAGAATCTGTGGAATCTCAGCTTTAATCTGATATCTTGTTTGTGCAGATCCGATAAGTAATAAAGTATTTCTACCGTGAGTTCTGTGCTAAGTGTGTTAGCATTTTTTCGCTCAGGGCTAATGAAGAGGCTTGGAGTTGTGTTTCGTGTAACTAAAAATTGTTAATATTGTCTGATAGCTGAGTTTCTTCCCGTTAAGTGGGTATGACGCTCAGACGCTGTTTCTTGCAAGATGTTGCGTTTTTCCCCCGGTATCGGGGGCTTAACTGGTTGAATGGACAAACATTTAAAAAGTTTTCATATTCCATTATCGATTTCCATGTGGCTAAACATTTGAAACTCTGTATTTCTGTAATAATTCCCACATTTTTCTTTATGTTTCTCCAGACAAAATGCTGCTCCCAGCGAGCGTTCTGATTGGCCTACTGTGCCTGAGCAATGTGGGCGGTGCGTGGGGTTTCGCCCGTCTGCAGGATGACGTGGAGCTACGCTCGGCTTTCTCGGTTGCACGCACCAACAGCATGGAGGGCGGGCCCAAGATGACCGTGACCTTTGACGCAATTTATGTCAACATTGGTGGAGATTTTGATCCCAAGACTGGCTTGTTTCGCTGTCGCATCACCGGGGCCTACTTCTTCTCCTTCACAGTGGGGAAGTTCCCACACAAAGACCTGTCAGTGATGCTGATGAAGAACAGGAATGAGGTGCAGGCCATCGTGTACGAGGAGAACGCCGGCGAGGAGAGGAAGGTAGGTTTCAGACCTCTCAATCAGATCGTTTGTGGGTGGGACTAAAGTTCCTTGCTGACTGGCTTTTTAGGTACTCAAAATTTTTATTTGTCGCAAAAAGTCCAGTAAAAATATCAAAACCAACAGTGAATGTATTTATAGTGTGTGTACATCAAAGGCTGAGATATTTTCTTTCTTTGTTTGAAAAAGCTCCATTGTTGTCCAACAACAATTAAAAGCTCAACAATAAGCCACACTGTTGCAATGGGTGACATGTTTAATGAACACACAAGCTGTAGTTTATTAAGAACGACTCCCAAATACACCTAATGCCAGAAATACTAATAATGCGGATTCATCCATCGCTGGAACTAGTCCCCATGATTAAAAACAAAACTTGAGTGACCAGCTCTTTAAGCACAACTTTCTTTTTGACGAAGAATTAAATATTCATTTCTGAACCATTCTTAAAGATTAACATTCAGTATGGATATCAGGCTAATGATCATTTAACTTCGAACATGCAAGGACTTCTTAAATTGAGGAATATTTTTAAAGTTTAAGACAAAGGTTTATGTTTTTCTTTAGCTGGATATGCTGGTAGGTGTTATTCTGAACTTTGGACAGCCAGGCTGTTGTTCCTGCTCCCAGCCCTTGAGCTAAGCTAAGCTAACTGACGCCATGCTCAATCAAACCTTCTCATCTAAATGCATTTCTTAAAAATGAATTCTGTGTTAGGATTGGTTTTCTGTCTTAGGTAATGATTACAAAAGGTATTTTATCATGTCAAAGCTCTCCACGAGTCTCACAAGGCAACATGACGTGTTGTATTTGGGTGGGGAATTAATGTACAACAGAGGGGATTACACACCAAATTCCCCCTAATAATAAGTGTGATGTAGATGATTGGATTATATGTGGTGCCGATGTGGAACTCTGATAATAAGGCCTGCTTTAATCCTCAGGTGCAGAGTCAGAGCGTCATGCTGCAGCTGGAGTTTGGTGACACCGTCTGGCTCCGTCTCCATGGTGACCCTCGCTATGCGCTCTACAGCAACACGGGACACTACACCACCTTCAACGGTTACCTCATCTACCCCGACACCTACGACTTCCAGACACACCACCACCATTCTAACTCCAACTCCCAGCAGCCCCAGGAGGAGAACAAGCCCCTGTTGAACAGCAACCAGGCCACCGAGAACATCAGGTCTGAAACAACAGACGCACCGGTGGTGGTGGTGGTTGTGGAGGAGAAGGAGCAGCAACATCAGGAGGTAGAAGAGGAAGAGTATGACGAGGACGAGGACGACCAGAGATCTGCCTTCTCGGTAGGGCGCACCCAAAGCATCGTGGGAGTCAACCAAGTGGGCCTGCCGCAGCACCAGCCGGTCAGCTTCGACACGGCGTTCGTCAACATCGGGGAAGACTTTAACGTGACAGAGGGGGTGTTCACTTGTCGCGTTCCTGGAGCCTACTACTTCTCCTTCAACGTGGGCAAGATGCCGCAGAAGACGCTGTCCGTCAAGCTGATGAAGAACCACCTGGAGGTGCAGGCGATGATCTATGACGACAGCCAGGGCGAGAAGGCTCTGCAGAGTCAGAGTTTGATGCTGTCGCTGAAACCGGGAGAAATCGTCTGGCTCTACTCCCACCAGAAAGATGGCTTTGGAGCCTACAGCAACCACGCCAAGTACATCACCTTCACTGGCTTCCTGGTATATCCCGACTTACCCAACACTACAACCACCACCGGAGGCAGCCAATCATATGCAGACAAGAAGCCCTAGCCACAGCATACAGGCTTGGGACTGAACATTGTGGGGGGAATTCAGTAAGTGGAGAAGTCCGAGTCCACAAAAGGCATTGGGCAGTTTGTGGGTAGCGTGCCGAGTGGAGGAAACTCACCGTTGTCTTTGACGTTTCCTCTTACTAGGAATTTCTTCACAAAATCACGGGGACCTTTGACTGAGTGCAATGCTTAAAAGAAAATCTCTTCAAATTCCAGCTTTTAGCGTCCCAGGATAAGACTTCATCATATTCAAACGTGAAACTTCGAATGAGAACTCAAATTCAATATTGCACTCTATAATGAAAACTGCAGCATTACCTGTTCACCGCCGTGTCAGCCAAACCACCACAGGGACATAGATGTTGTACTTCCATGACATTGCAATTCAACAACGCTAAAACTACCCTCTGTTAGTTATTCTGTTAGTTGTATATAATCAATCCAGAAGGGCACTCTTGGAGCGCAGAATTCGACCAAGGGAGTTTTCATAAGTGACAAATAATGCGTATCTACACCCTTGGATTTGGATACCCTCCAAAATTGAATATTTTCTTCCTTGTCCAATGCTGCACCCTTCCACAAAGTTTAATGAAAATTGGGCCTGTAGATTTTCTGGACAAAGGTAATGATTTTTGGTACTTTTCCTGGGTTTGCATTCAGCATCTCCCATTAAAGTGAAAACTAAATTTAAAGTGTTTTTTTAAACTAGAAGCCAGGCTCACAACCTGTTAAGGATTAAAGTCACCCGGCCTACTGTACACGTATGTGAGGAGGTAATCTCACAGTAATTTTCATTTTAAAGTAAAAAAAAACATTCTGTAAGTGCATTTGTAATTCTTGTCAAAGACTTGTTGTTTCTGCTTGTATGTAAAATGTCACTTTACTTTAGTTCTGTCTTTAGAGGCATGTGAAACTGATACAAGCGTGTGTTTCGTGTCAAAAAGAGTCTTTATTTTATTTATATCAAAGTGTTTCTCGCTCCGATGCTTAGCCACAGCGGGAGCAGAGGACAATGGGACGAAACCAACCGTTCTGATAAAGCGCAGACTGCATATCCATCCCAACTGTTGACCACATGCCACCTCTGGGCCTGCGGACCTTAAATTTGATTTCTAATTCTAGCAGCAGTTTAATTCATTTCTTCAGATGGCGTCCACTGTGGGGAAAATTGAACAGCTTCTCCAAGGCCAATGTAATATGCATGTCTGTTTAATTTCACACCGCCGGGAGAAAGATGATGCTGTTCAAGTTGTGATGAACCTTGACTTTATGAAATCACCTACTCTGTTGGAGAAGCACCGTGTGAAGTGATACTTTGCTGTAATTGAACATTTACACTTTTTTTAAAAAGGTAGTTTTCTGTGAAGTTATGCTATAAATGATGGGCTTGACACACTAGGGTTTTGCTAGCAGGCTAGTTTATTTTAAGAGAATGTACATTTTAGACCAATATAAGTAAGTGGTGGGCACCAATATCAGTTTACAGAATTCTAATTATAAGACTACCAAAGCAAACTTGGTTTGGTTCATTTGATTTCTGCTGTCATTAAAGAGATAAAAAAAAGTTTTACGTGGTGCTGAAAGCATCGACAAATGACAGTTAATGTAACACTAATCAATATTTTTGTCTAAACAATGGACTAAAAACTCACCACAGCAATCATTTTATTGCTTTGGTTTATTCTTACTGCCATTATTAACTTTCCAGCCAAAAGAAAACCAAACCCACGAAACCCTCAAATGACAGACACAATTAGAGACTAATTGGAGAACATGTATAGAACCTTTTCCAGCTTAAGAGCAATATGTTTTCTCAGGAGATAGTGGAGACCAACATGAGCTAAAAGCAGAGAGTTACATTCATCACTTCAATGAAAGCATGAGTCAAAAATAATGATAATGTTGCTTCGTGTCTGCTGATTGTGCGAATAAAAAAATGATTGCTTACATAAAAAGATTTTATGGCAAGAAATACACTATTATAATACAAGGACAATGTTGTTTTTACAGCTTGTTTGAAAGGGAACCAAGTGACCAAAAACATCTGACTGCAACTTGCCAAATCCAGAAGCAATGTTGCCAAAGAGGTCAGAAAATAAACGGGTCAGAAGAACATATAGGCGTAGAAAGAAGAAATGTTTGTTTGGTTATTTTTCATTTTCTATGAAGATTTTGACCTTTTTAGATCTTGAAGAGCTAAGGGAACAACATTTTCGTTAAACTATTCATAGACATACAGCTTGGGCACTGGTTCTCAACCTAGGCGTCAGAATAAATCTGAGGAGTCACTCGACAATTGATAATATAAAAAAGAAAAAGGAAAAACAAAAATCCTATTTCCACACTGAGGCCATAACCTTTAAAAATAGGTACTACGTAGACATTTTAGGGCTCACAAGCCAACCCACATGCAAAAAACCGTCCATTGAAACTAATCACAAGTTGAGATAAAGATATCTATCCCCAGATGGGAAATGTGGTAGTTGCAGCAGCAGAAAGGCACAATAAAAAGGGATAAATAAAGAAAGTACAAATATAAGTATACTTAGAATGCATTCAGGCACATTTTAAGACAGTATTACAAGTTAAACTGACAGTGGTTTGATGAATATTTTCACAATACCACTCAAAGCTAGTGAAAATCCATACTGAAAAAAAGAAAAAATAAGTACTGCATTGAGACTGTTAGACAGCGGCAAATCACAGAAATTAAGTAAGTAAAATGAAGGGTTCTCTTGGTGTATTTCACCGAAATATCTAAAATTAAACACAATCAGATAAACCTGAGAATGTGATGAGTGGGGAAAGCAGAATTTTCTGAAATTAGCTGAAAATCCCAAGCGTCTTCACCTCACAGCGTTCTCTTTAGCACCGGGGGAAATGGCCTCACACACCTCTTCAGAAAACTAATAAGCGACAGCAAGTCTCCGGCGACCTCACACTCTCACCAGGCCTCTCTGTAACAGTGTTACTAATCGACAATTTCCTCTCCTCTAGTCAGAAAATGACACAGTTTTGGACAAGACACGCTCATTTTTTTGCAGGATGAAATTGCTGTGGGTTTGCCTCATTTCAGAAAATAATGCATTCTGCTCAAATCCAACCCTTTATATAATTCAGCCTGAGAGAGACTCCAGTGCTTGAGGGTGGACCTGTGGCTGCTTCAGCTTTACTTTGAGACAAACCTGACCCTGTTCAGTAAGTCATGATCAGAACTTGTGGTGTGTGAAATGACTTGAGCATAACTCATCTGAAGCACTTGTGTGATGCATGCATGTAACTAGAAATACAATTTAAAAAAGAAAAGTTGTCATGACTTGCTGACCAGCTTTACAGGCCCAGGTGACGCCTGTTAACCTGGTATTTTTATTAAAGTGAATTATCTGTACAGTAACTGACAATATGTTGGATGTTCCTGGTCTGTGCTTCTTTCTTTTTGATAATCCTGAGGAAAGATGGATCATCCTGTATTACTAACTACTGTATTTCCAGCAGGCATGAGTCAAAATGCGGTTGAAAATTATCCAAAATAAGAAATTGTGTCCCAAAAGCACAAATCCAACCACAATGAAAAAAAAGAAAATAATAATTATACATTTTGACCAATGTCTACAGTAGTCTGGTTGTTGACTCTTGTTTTGAGTATTTCTTAAATGTAAAATGAATGCTTCATTACAAATGTTTGACAAAATAAAAACTGGAAATGTAAAGCATGTGTTCTCATTGCATCCATGATGTAAACTCAGATAAAACCATCAGCTGTCAGAGAAATGTAGTCTGCATTTTATATCGTGTGCTGCAGCATCATCTACTGGCTGACTCCAGTATGTCAAATACTACAACTTAGATTTCAACAATCAAAATTAATAGAACTTAATTTAAAAAGGCATTTAATAACACATTATCAACCATATATTCTCCTTGTGATAATGGACTATTAGATTAATTGACAGTTGTTTTGTTTAGTTTGCCAAAGTTGCTCCAGTTTTCAGTAATTTCATACATGGATTTGGCTATATTTAATCCTTATGCCTTATGAGGGGCATAACATTGTTTACCAATTTTGCGACACCGCTGTCAATCGTATGTCACGGTGAAGCAGATTGGAGTTAACTGTTAACCAAACATTTTTTTTAAATATACTTTTATATGCTTTTTCCAACCTTTAGCTATTTTTTCCAACATTTAACTATACCTTTTCAACCTTTGAACTAGGTTTTCAGAGGCTTTAAAGATACCAATTAATTATTGGTTGAAATGATTAATGCTAAAAAGATAAACAGTAGGCTTGGAAGGAGCACTACAAATAAGTAAATGTACTGTGACTAACAGTTTTAATCAAGAAGGCCTACACTTATAATCAATTTGGTAAAAATATACTAGACATACAAAAAAGGTCATTTGTATTTGATGAACTTCAAAAAAACATCCAACAAGCATGTATAAAGACAAGTACAGAAATGAAATAAGCCACCAGCAGAAATAAAAATCATAGGCAAAGCAATAGCAAAGAGATGTGAAAACAACATAAACTCAGCCACACAAGTAAGCAAATGTGCAGCAATTGCACACACAAACACACATTCTAACGTCACAACATTGGACTCACCAGTTCGAATGTCAGTCCGAGTCTTGAGCACCATGAAGGCCTCCTCAATCTGCTCCATCTTCATATTTTACTTGTTCCTTCTCAAAGCAAAACATAATCAGTCAACTCAGCCTCTCTGTCCTACTATAACCAGTCACAATCAGCAGGAAGGGGCTTTAAATACCTCACTGAAGGTAAAAGTTCCAAAAGTCACCTGGAGCATCCACCATGTGCATGTTAGCATTTAGCATGTTAGCCACACCCAGCATGCACCTGTTAGGTTTGATTTGGGTCACTTGGCATGTTGGTCGGTGGTGCGTTTCACAACTGCTTAATTATGAGCTGCATCTTTTCTTTTATATCAGATTGAATAATGCCAACTTTAACCCTTAATAAACCAATTCCGTGTTTAACATTTACATTTAGAGGATGTACGTTTTCCAATTCATTTACTCAAGTAGGCTACTGTACTTAAGAAAACATTTACAGTTTTCTTTTATTTCCATGTCACATTATTCTTAAACCCCAGTCACTTTCATAGGGAAATATTGGACTTTTTAATGCACGTCATTTATTTGACTAGTTACTTTGCAGATTGAGATGATTGTGCAGAGGACATATGAAACATTGCAAGTTGAAGATGAGACTTGATCAATTCACAATTCTAATAATCGTTGAGTCTTTTCTAATGTTCATTGTTTCACAGTCCAAACCTGTTGCAACCATTGTTACTTGGGTTCTGGTAATGGTGACTTATTTCACACAAATCAAATAACAATTGATTTATGGTTAAAATAATCAGCAGAAATCTCCATCTAAAAAAAATAATCATACATTTAATATTCTTTCAGACATTTATGCTTTTCAGGGATGGTTTTTATTTTTATTTGAAAATACACCCTATGCCTCTAAAATAACTATACCAAACTATGTGGCCAACATACATACACTCACTCTTTATAACTCAAATATCTTCTTTGAATTTAAATCACAATTTTTAAAACCCACTACTAATACACCAACAAATCACACACTCCACTAACTGGTTGTTTTATAGGACGCATTCATCCGATATTCCTGATTTCATATATGTGCATTGTTGCATGTTTTGTTTATATAGTCTATGGTTTTGTCTCATCATTGACATGCCCCACACTATAAATAGATACAAATTCACACGAACATTACAAAGTGTAGTACATGGTAAAAAATCGAATTGCATCTTTGCCGTAATAAAAGCGGTTAAAAGATCTGAAAATAATTGAAAAACTATTGTGATGGTTGTTTTATTAGTATTTTTATTTACATAAACATTTCAGGGTTTGTTCAGGGTGCTGGGCCTCCCAAAAATGACATTAACAGACAGAACATGAAGATGAGAAAGGGGGTCATCATTTCTTCTCAGGGGCTGCGTCACCAGCCTCCAGTTTGGGTGCCACCTCTTTGGGCTCTCTGTATGCCGGGAACGTCTCCCAGGGCGTGTTCAGGTCAAACTTCCTGAACTCCTGCGACAGTTCCACTGGCTCCGCCACCACACGCTTCAGCTCATCATCATAACGCACCTGCAGAGGGAAACAACGCAACACATTAAAGAGGCAAAGTTGTCGCATTTTTTTTTTATGTATCTAAAAGCAATTGTCATGCTCGTGGATAGTACATTTCAAGGACCAAAAACTTCAAAAAACTCTTGGTGGAAAATATGAAAACAATACTGCATGAGAAGCTTTTCAAAGGGCGACTTCCTGATTAAATGATGAATTTTTAAAACAGGAATGTGAAGGGTATATCGTCTGAAAGAGAGAATTAAACTAGAGGAGTTTGGGTACCGTGTTGAAATGAATAAATCATTCTTTAAAAAAGGGAAATGTATTCAGGAAGTATTTAGGCCACGACTTGTTCCTTCTCAGCACAAACTATAAAGGCTTTTCACAGCTTGTGCGAAACCTGAAATAATTATCATGAGCTGAATGGAAGAAAAGAATGATCAAAGGATCCAGCCGTTTGGGCACGGTCTACAACATTTATAAATGAACAGCACATGAAATAGGCTGTATGAGAGAGGCGTATTATGCTTTTTGGGGGTTTTCCTTTCCTGTAATGTTTTATATATGTTATTGTGCATGTAAATTGTCTACAAAGGATAAAATCCCAAAGCTCCCTCCAGTGTGAGTTCCTCTCACCTTTTTCAACATTAAAGCATGTAAACATGTCACAGTAGAACCTTAAAACACAAATATGAAAGCTGAAAAGTGTGTTTCTTGCAGAACTCACCTCTACGTATCCGGAGAGAGGGAAGTCCTTCCTGAAGGGGTGACCCTCGAAGCCATAGTCTGTCAAAATACGCCTCAGGTCTGGGTGGTTGGCAAAGAACACGCCATACATGTCCCATACCTGCAGAAAAATAAACATACACATTTACCAGGTTTGTCCATGACTCTGTGAAGTAAAATAAACGCTGTAATGACCCCTGAGATTGTGACTCACCTCCCTCTCGTACCAGTTGGCAGCCATGTGGACTGAGACTGCAGAGTCCACCGGTGATAACTCATCGCTGTACGTCTTAATACGGATACGAGAGTTGTAGCGCAGCGACAGCAGGTTGTACACAATCTGAAAACGAGCATACAGGCACACATTATCACTGTGAAAACCTTTGGAAAGTTTGTTTAGAAGGATGGATACTCGACTAACAGGACAGCTCCTTCCCATTAACATATTCATTTAATTAATATTAGGGCTGTCAACAATAGAACATGTGTTTGGCAACTTGGTATTAATATTACACATTTTAAATATCACTATTTATAGTGACAAATGCAAAGCCGCAATATTACAGATGAATCTTCAAACACACCACACAATTTTCTTCACGTTTTTTGATAGGGCACTCTTTTCATTTTACAACTCACCAATAAGGCATGTCTCTAGGTGTGTGAGTGGGTGCATGTTTGCTGATAGCTACCTCAAAGCGGTTCTGGCGTGACGGTACATCGACAGCCGTCAGGTCGATCATGTTCCTGAACTGGGCGTTGGTGTGGTCCCTCAGGAAGGTCAGCACAGGGATCACCCCGTCGGGATGGATCATTACATCCAGCTCATTGAAACAGGTCACCTACACAAACAAACGCATTACGCTACCTGCACGTTTCTGAAATTGGATTATAGACATTTCAATTATACAGGAATACAATTAAGGACAATTAAAAAAAATGTATTTAAAAAACAGAGTTCAGTAGTAAGGGGTCCAATTAGGTGTTTTTCTTTTTTATAAAACTACACCATATGTTTCTTCTGCATTGTGCACCACAACGCCTTTATTGCTAAATCTGTTCATATTTATCAAAGTACTTAAAAAATACAATTACTAATGCAAACTGTACCAAGTCGGACTGACCTGCTTGTTTAAATATATATATGTTGTCATGTGGAATTTGTTCAAATACAATAACAATAGATTTATTTTGTAAGCGCTTTTACAGGTGCTCAAAGTCGCTTTACAGAGATAGTGAAAAGAAAAGAACAACAAATAAATATATTTGAAGTCAAATTAAAATCAAGCAATATAACAATACAAAAAGCCTTCCATTTACATCTTGGTCTGTTCCAATATTAGGATGCACATTACAGTGCTCAGCACAGTCAGTACGATGAACACTGATCCTCATATCAACTGACCTCGACCTGCTGGACATATTTGGGCATCATCTCAGCCACAAACTCCCCAAACGCTGCCAGCTGGCTGTTAGCCACAGCATCCTTGGGCCTGATGGTGGCTGCATGATGGAGAGAGGAGAAAATTGTTTAGTAAGGACTGAACAATGGGTGTTTCTCAATCTTGAGTAAAGCTGCTGCAGAGCCACTATTTCAAGCATACTACGTTATCGAGTGCCGCCGAAGTACTGTTCCACTGTCCAGCATACTTGGAATTCTACCGAGCCCGGCGCACTTCGTTTGGAGAAATTTCGAGGCTGCACATGTGTAGACTTCGGTCTTAAAATCAAATTCCCACAATGCTTCTCGTACGGACCAATTTCCCCAAATCTACGGCGGAAAATGTAAGGCGGGGCCTCTCATATGACGCACACCTGCACACTTGCTAGCCTGTTCCACTCTTTGTTTTCCGAATGCCAGGAAGTATTCTTCCTCGCTTCTGAAGCAAGTGACTCAGAAGACATATGCTACCAAGCAAGCATACTCGAGATTGAGAAACACCCAATGTGTCCTTCTCATGGTCATTATTGACATAGCAACAGAGGGAATAGTGTGGATTTGGGCTTGAGTTTGAGTGAAATAACTACTCTCACTGAATATGTGATGATCAGCTGCAACATTAAAGTAATGAACACATTTGTGAATAAATAATTACGACATAGTAATAATTATAAAATGACATGTTATAGCAATGTATTCATATTTAGATGTATTCATACACTTTGAGATATATGCGCCTTGAGTTTTAATAATGTGACAACAATTGAACTTTGTTAGCTTGGATGAATCTCTGTAAAAGTGTAGTTTTGTGAAGTGCTTTCACTTGACCTTGCTTGAGATCAGATATGGCATAGGAAGCTTCAACAAGAGTATAGGCTACTTGTGCTTCTTTCTCACCAGCTGCTGTTGAGCTGTGTGTGTGTGTATGTATGTGTATGTGTATGTGTATGTGTATGTGTATGTATGTGTGTGTGTGTATGTGTGCGTGCGTGCGTGCATTGTATTCTGAATTGTTTGGGTGAGCTGAAGATTCTGTTTTACTCTATTTTAGATAATTGTTTTTAAAACTACCATAACGACAACTCTCACTTGAAGGACATTCACATTGAATATCCAAAACACATATGGTTCTTAAATAAGCCATCATGTTGGTACTAGTTAAGCACACTTTGATGCAAATACTTGTAGTCAGGTAACTTGTTCCACCACTGGTTTCCTGAATCATCAGTTGGTTAGTGTGTACCACTCACGGCTGGTGTCGGAGCTCTGCAGCCTGGTCTGCTGCTGGAGGAGACATGCAGTCCTTGCAACTGGAAAAATATGTCAAAAAAAAGATTAAGTATACACAACTAAAGACCGAACGTATAACTGCAGAGGAATTGAAACAACAACAACAACACTACAAAATGCATCAAATCTTCCTCCATCTACTCCTAACCCTTGTGTGCGACCTTTAACGTTGCCATAATAAACCAATCTGCCTTTAAAAACAGTAACTGTCATTCAATTACGTGCATGCTAACGTTAGACTTAGCTAGCTCGAAGGTCATCCCTGACACATTTGACGCTTGCAAAAAACACCGTGCTGTTTTCAGCGGCAAGGAAGGACATTCATACATATACAGACCACTGCTGCAAACAGAGTGTACGAAATAAAATGAGTTTCAAATCAACTTACGGTTGTAACTCCTTCCAAGACCTCCGCGGACAAACCGCACCAGCGACGCTGCCATGTTTGTTCTACACAACCGTGTTTCTTCGGGCAGAGTCGCGATTGTTAGCGGGGTGTCGCCTCCTGATGGACCGGAAGAGAACTGTTGTCTGCTGTCGAAAAGCCAACAGTGCCATAAACTCCACTATTTTCACACTTGTTTTTGTTAAATGCCCGTTTTTCTCTAGGGTGTTTACTATCAATGCTCACCGACGTTATACACCAACCAGAGTCCCGATGGCCAGTCCGCTACTACTCAAGAATTATTTCATAATACTCAGTTGAGTCAATGTATTTAGTTCCCGTTCCGTTCAATCGTTGGTGCACTTACCCTTCATTACAGCAGCGTCTTTCAGTAGATTGCTAGGTTTTCATGCCATTTCACTTCATTACTACAACAGCTCTCATGCATGTATATCAGTAAAACCTGGATGCTGAAAATAAAAGACCATCAATCACACTGGGACTGTTTCATCTCACAAATACTTTATTTAACATCACTGTGTCAATATTCGGAAGGCATTGAAAGAAAACATGTTCCAGTAAACAAAGTAAAAGCTGCCACTGGCTACAACATGCATAATGCACACAACTCAATTAAGCCTATTACAGTCACAGTCTAACAATATTTTATTGTTGGCTTGTTTTAGGAATTTGAAAATATTTGTTTCTGTAACAGGAGGCGGCTCAGATATTTTAAATGTAATGTTAATTGTTCTTTTAACATAATTCTAAGCTTCATACATTCACCATATGAAAATGTATATATGTTTTAGCTAGAGGCAAGAAACCAGGTAGTCATTATGTAATTAAAGGCTATACAAAAATAAAATCGCTTTATATTTCTTGTAAAAAAACAGTTTTCTGCTTACTGATGTATGGTACATTGTTAATGTGTTACTTCATAATTTCCCAGTAAAAGCTCATGTAAAGGCAATACATTTCTTCAGTGGGTGTAGATTCAGAGGAGTGTCCAAAGCTCCGAGTCCAGTGTTCCAGCAGCTGTAGGATGAGGTCCGACCCGCGTCCTATCCTCTCAGCTGGACTGTTCACACACCTGTTGGTAATATTTCATCAGCACCTCCAGCTGAGCGGAGCGCACCAGGATGTGCGGACGGACAGACGCCAGCTTCTGACACGCTTCCTCTGGAGTACAGCAGTGTAACTGTCAGCAGAAAAGTGCAATGTCAGAATCAAGGTATGTATTACTCTGTGAACAGACAGCCTGGACTAAGTTTCATAGAATTAGTTTCAGAGTAGTATTAGGGCTGTACAATCAATCCAAATTGTATCTAATAATATATGAACTAGTGCAATGTCCAAATTGCAGCCACTGGAACTTCAAGGTACTGTGCCTGTGGAGCTCAAAGCGGCAAGAAAAATAATCTGTCCCTACGCTACAAGACAAAAGGCTTCTGAAGTTCTCCTAAGATAGCTAAAGTTAGAGCTTAGCCGAGGATCATTTTAACATCTTGCTGTCAAAAGCTTCTCATACATGCTCACTTCCTTCTTTGTGGTGATACGGTACAAAGGGAGTAGTTCCTCCATGAAACTGATCACAACAAGGCCTGTGGATTTTCTTGAGAAACCGGTTCATGAATTCTGGAAAGAGATATTGCTGTTTACATTTTTAAAAGGCTTTTTGGTTTTTGCTTTGAGCAACACTAGCTGAGCTCCATCTAGTGAAATCATTTCAGGAACAACACTCATCAATCTCACCAAAACAATTTAGATTTATAAGTAGCACGATAATTTTTTTTTGGGTGGATAACCTGTCTCTTTAATTAAAGAAAGTCGAATGTTACACCGTTAACCTGTTGAAACCTACTGCATGAAATTACCTGGATAAATGAGAAATACATAATTAATACTATGGTCAATTACTGTTCTAAATTACAATTACAAGTTGTTTCCCAACTTAAATGCTTTCAAATACAACAGCACCACAAATACATTCTCAAGACACATACATGTGAGATACAAGAAAACTAAACACAAAACTAAAAATCTAAATTCTGTGCAACAAGGCATTTGGAGGTCAGAGTAAAACCTGAGGACTGTGTTCAGTACTGACCCGGATGAGGTAGGCAGCAGCCATGGTGGCGCTGCGTGAGCGTCCGGCCTTGCAGTGGACGTACACGCTGCTGCCCTGCTCCCGGTGCTTCAGGGTGAACTCCACGCCCTGACACAGGTTCTCCAGGCTGGGGACGCCGGTGAGGTCAACCGTACTCAACCTCAGCTGCTCCACCCCTGCTGACTGCCACTCCTGAATCAAACACATCGAATTAAACATTCATAGATCAATGCGATGCGGAAAGGAAGAAGACAACCTCAATGCTCCTTACACTGTTAGATATCAACCTTTGTGGCTGGATTACATTTTGAACTCATACATGATGTTTGCCTGCTGAATATTCAAAGATAAATGTAAGTACAAGTGGGCTCACCTCAGCTGAGTTGCAGAAATATTTAGTCTCATACTCCTCATTCATGGTGATAACTCCTCGGACATTCTCTGTTTCTACCAGCTGCAACACAAAAAATAGAATCCATCAATCTCAGCAATGTAAATGAAAACATAACAGTTGAAGATTGACTTAAATAACGACTAACTATAGAATTAGAATTGTAACGTAGACTGTAGAGTCATCCACAGACTGAAAGACAAGTACCTATAACTTTATAAGACAAAGCAACCATTTACAAACACCGACCAAATGGATTACATATAAATGACAAGAACACACAAAGTACACAACATGTACTGCATTATTCCCCATTTGTACAATTGCACACATTTTATAAAAGTAAAGAACTTAGAATCCTCATACGTGCATTCCTAATTTCTAAAGAAGACTACTATAATGCTAATTCCAAAAACAACAAAGGTTCCCCAACTGATGTCTGCATCGGTTACCGGTTCATATAACAGTTAAAAATCGCCCTTCTTACCTATGAGGCCATAAATTAACAATTTCCCTCATATATCTCCAGCTATATCCCACCATAATAGTTTTGTTAGCTTTAAGAGACATGTGTGTTTGGATATCTGGGGGGCTTTTAGAAATGATTCACGAGACACTGGCATCATTAGATCACATAATTGTAATTTCATGGCATGTAAGTGATTAGCTATCCTTCCTGTATGAGGGGCACCTGATACGGGCATGTGTTTTGTGTCTCTATTAGTACTATTGTTTGTGCTTTGTATGACTTAATGTAACCTACTGTAGGGCGCTCACTCACTGGGAGAAATACCATGCGTTAAAGATTTGTAAGAGCATAGAGGAGGATTTGTCCATTGATGCCAACAGCCAACAGCAACTGATTTTAAGTGCTCTAACAATACTTTCAAATATAGCCAGAAATAAAACATAAATAAATCACTATGATCTTTCCTGATTCCTACATTCTCTGACCTACCATCTCGTATTTAGGGCTAAAAATCTTTTTATTATCATCTTTTTTAATTCAAATGTTGTTATCTTCTGCTCAAAATTGGACTGGTGGTCAGCATTAAGCAATTACAATGTATATGCTTGTTTTTACTTGTGTGATGTGATTCATTTATTTAATTATTCAAATCAAACAACTGATGTTAATTTTGAGGTTTTTATTTTTACACTTTAGAGAAGTGTTAAATAATTAAAGCTGAATAACTGCATGCATATTCTGAAGGCTGGAGGACTATTTTCTGTGTCTTTATTTAAAAGCAAATAAATACACAAACAGACATTTCTTAGAAAGCAAAGCAAGTTATACCCCGACATACTTCTCTGATGGGACTAATGAAATAATGAAATCAAGATGCAATTACATTAGAAGCAAATTCCAGAAGATTAGAGCAGTAGTTGAAGTCATCACCGCACAGCATAAAACCGTTCAACTTTGATTCTTCTGAGAAATGCAGTTTGAGTCTTTGAAAAGACCAGTGGTGGAATGTAACCGAGTACATTTACTCAAGAACTGATCTTAAAGGTCCCATGTCATGCTTTTCCGGTTATTACCCATCCCCTTGTGTTATGAAGGTTTTTATGCATGTAAACCGTCTGCAGAGTAAAAAACCCTCAAAGTACACCCTATAGCGAGTAAAACTCTAACACAGAAAAGACCTCCCCAAAACGCCTCGTTGGAGATTTCTCACCTTCCATTGTTTACTCCCTGGGTACTGTGACGTGTGAATACCCAGAGGCCACACCCTCTGCCAGCCTTTCACGAAACAAAGCTTCCCAAACCTTTCAGCGATTCATGCCGGATATGTACAGCATAGGGCACTGAAGAACGATGCTGTTCCTACATTGTTTGGACCAGCGGGAGATTTGGGTACACAACCTGTAAGTACTCATTGTTGTTTGTGTATTTATGATGTTTAAAACAAACAAGGTATCTACCACGACTGTTTAAATGGGTAAACGTTTTTCGGGCTGCTAAGTTGGGATCGCGGAGAAATGCTCTCCGCAGACCCATTCTCACATAAACCTTTTTCTTACTCAATATCAAGCCACACTTATTTTTTTTTACTTCGGCTGTGAGTGTTTGTGTGTGCTCAGGACAGACCCGGCGGCAGACATATACGTCTCTGGGCGGGCATTTGAGTTACCAGGGCGGGCCCACCCGGGCGGACCCACCCCGATACTTACATTTCCCGGGAAATCTGAATTGTGAAACGAGGGGGGGCGCTCGTGAATTGTTGTTACGGAAACAGAGGGGTTTCAGGTCATAGATTTTAGGTTGCCATAAGGCTGTTGACGGTCTTATTATAGGCTACATCCATTGGTTGGTTTTGTGGCACATTTGTAACGCTGTGCCAACTTGGGCAAGCACGCAGGCAAACTTGAGGAGTGCACACAGGGTGGAGTGAGGTTGAGCGATGGAGAGAGAGAGAGAGAGAGAGAGAGAAAGAGAGAGAGAGAGAGAGAGAGAGATTGAGCGAGGCAGAGAGTGTGTGCAGCAGTCTGCTTGCGCACAGAGCCGGAGTTTGTGAGATAGCCGGCTTGAGAGTCAATTTCTCTTCAAAATATAATTGATTGCCAGCCTCCCTTGTCCCTGGCTGGCTTGCTAGCTCGTTGGTATTATTATATATTATATTCCTTTCATGAACCACTTCCTGATATCCATTGTTGCAGATAAATATAAATGATAATAGCCAAACTAACCTAGAAAAAGTAAACTGACAGGCTGCTGTGCCGCATCTCACTCAAAAACCCACATGACTCGCGCGCAGCCTTTCATTCAGAATTTCATTCAGAATTTCATAGCAAAATAAAAAAATGATATTAAACTAATCTTTCAACATAGTTTAAAACAAAAATAAATATTAGGACAAAGCCCTACAAATAACAACAATAAACATAATAACAAAACAATTAAAATGTTAAAACTGATTAAAACAGCGGGCCCAAATCCTGGATGGGCGGGCCCACGACACCGGGTCTGGCTCAGGATGAGTTTTGCTTGTTCTCGCTGTATCGCCGACACGGAAGCCTGTCCGCTCCTCGCAGCAACCAGCCTCGCAACTTCCCGACCAATCAGCGCACACTGGGCTCACAGGGAGGGGAGGCAGGAGCTCCAACAAGCCGTTTAGGACAGAGAGTGAATACCGGTGAATTCACATACTTTACAGAGATGCTGTATGTATGAGAAACCAATGTGAGTGAAATTGCACAGTGTAAATCTATTTTAGTATACCTCAACAATGGAATTATGATCAGTAGAAATGGCCATGACAAGGGACCTTTAAGAATTCCCTACTTGTACTTGACTTGAATATTTAGAAACTACACTACATCTTAGAGTCAGAGGTAGACTTGTACATTAGCCTCCATATTTGTCTGATAGATTTAGTTACTTTTCAGATTACAGCTTTTCAACCCCTTCCTCTCCAAATGTGTGGATTGTGTGTGTTTGATGTCTTAAGAGTGAATTGTAAGAACATTTTCCTTATTTGAATCCTGATAAAGTATTATAATAGCCTCTTGGATCAGATGGAAAATGCATAGGTTATTATAAGCTCATTAAAAGTTGACTTTGTGGAGATACGTGGTTTGCAGAGGACTGACAAAACTACAAACATACAATGTGGTAATAGAATGAGATGAGTTGGTTTAGATCAGAGGGGTCCAAACTAAGGCCTGGGGCGTTCTGTGGTCCATTTTCTCTCAAAGGATAATGGAAAAGGGCCCACACATGAAACTTCTTCATAAATATATACACAAATATATTACACTTCGTGTGTTGATAAGCCACATTTTCAAATAAATAACTTATTTGCATAACAAGTTTGAAATATACCTTCATATTTCCTTTTATTATAAGCAATCTGAGGCTTCTGTTTTAATGAATGAGCTGCCAACACTTTTTGTAACAAGATAAATAGAACTTTTAAACCCTATGGAAAGCTGTGATGTAGACTGTTTTTTAATTAAAGGATATATAAGTTTCAAGCATAATGTACCTACATTTGATTGATTGTGCTACCTTTGAGGCAATATACCTCACCTCTAGTGAGTAGGCCTTCGTATATTTTTCTGTATGTGGCCCTCAGTAAAAAAGGTTTGGACACCCCTGGCTTAGAGTAAACTACAGCAGTAAATGCAACATTACTGCAGCAGAAACATGTTTTGAATGGAGCACTTTCACCTGTAGTAGGCCTAGAGTATTTTCACAGGTGGGATTAGCAAATACGCTAGGTGTTTATTCCTCCACTGTAATGACTAATAAGAAGACAGACAGACATGTAGAGGACATTTTTAGTGATGTGTGAAACCTGTTTGGTGATGGATCTGAACGGCAGCGCCCCGAGGACCACCGTCTCGTCCACCCGGTCAAACCACCGTCTGGACGTCGCCTTCTCCATGGCAACATTATAGGCTAACGTCGGGTAGAAGAGCAGCCTGGCTAACGCTCCCGACATGACTGCACTTTAGTTTAATAAATAAAGCAAAAACTGAGCAAAGCCGGTCAGCTTGTCCTTAATACACACTGTCAACGTGCGTAGTGTGTGTGTGAAAGCAGTGTGACCTGTCACACATGCCATGCCTTTCCGTAAGAACAGTTCCTCCCCCGGGCCGGCAGAGGACTTCCGGCGCAAATCCTTCAGAATAAAATGCGTGACCTCTACAAAATATAAGAAGTCTGTTTCATTTCAATTCATAAGTGTATGTTATATTTATTTGATCATATTACAATTACTTTTTAAATAATCACTCAATTCATAAAGCAAAATCATAAACAAGTTCACAACAGACAAGACAAAAGCAGCATTCAACCCAGTAAGGCAAGGCAAGGCAAGTTTATTTATATAGCACCTTTCAACACAAGGAAATTCAAAGTGCTTTACAAAAAATGAAAAACAATTACAAAATGGCATTTAAAAGCAGTCATTAAAAAGAAAAGATAATCAAATAAACATTAAAAGAAAAAATACA
The DNA here is from genome assembly GCF_000735185.1 of Notothenia coriiceps. Classification (NCBI taxonomy): domain Eukaryota; kingdom Metazoa; phylum Chordata; class Actinopteri; order Perciformes; family Nototheniidae; genus Notothenia; species Notothenia coriiceps. The sequence goes on from NW_011362499.1 coordinate 20,390, forward strand.
TGGATAAAAGTTACAGTGCAGTTTAAGATGTGAATAGTTCAATTAAAAGCAGCAGCAAAAAGAAAAGTCTTCAGCCTGGATATAAAAGTAGTCAGAGTTGCAGCGGACCTGCAGGTTTCTGGGAGTTTTTTCCAGATATTTGGAGCATAATAACTGAACGCTGCTTCTCCATGTTTAGTTCTGACTCTTGTCTGGGGACAGAAAGCTGACCAGTCCCTGAAGACCTGGGAGATCAGGATGGTTAATAATTTAGCAGTAGATCAGAAATGTATTTTGAGCCAAAACCATTCAAAGCTTTATAAACCAGCAGCAATATTTTTGAAATCAATTATTTGACACACAGGAAGCCAGTGTAAAGACTTCAGAACATGAGTGATGTGATCCACTTTTTTAGTGTTGGTGAGGACTCGAGCAGCGGCGTTCTGAATCAGCTGCAGCTTTCTAATAGATTTTTTAGTGAGACCTGTGAAGACACCATTGCAGTAGACAAGTCTACTGAAGA
>NW_011362499.1:20899-21653 GCF_000735185.1 Notothenia coriiceps
ACCATTCAAAGCTTTATAAACCAGCAGCAATATTTTTGAAATCAATTATTTGACACAAAGGAAGCCAGTGTAAAGACTTCAGAACAGGAGTGATGTGATCCACTTTCTTAGTGTTCTGAATCAGCTGCAGCTTTCTAATAGATTTTTTATTGAGACCTGTAAAGACACCATTACAGTAGTCCAGTCTACTGAAGATAAAAGCATTGACAAGTTTTTCCAAATCCTGCTGTGACATTAGTCTTTTAATCCTAGATATGTTCTTTAGGTGATAGTAGGCTGACTTAGTAACTGTTTTAATGCGACTGTTGAAACTCAGGTCAGAGTCCATGACTACACCTAGAGTTCTGGCTTTATCTGTTGACTGAAGCTCAGCGCTAACTTTTATAGACCTACGTTCTGCCTTGGCTCCAAAAACCATTACCTCAGTTTTATCTTTGTTTAATTGGAGAAAATTCTGACACATCCAGTCATTGATTTGTTGAATGCACTTGCTCAGTGTTTGAATTTGAAAAACCTTGTTGGAATAATATCAAGGCAGCAGGAGGAGGATTTGTATAAGTTGTATAATGTCCTCTAGGTTTTTATCATTAATCTGATGGAATTGTGTCATGGTGTTTGAATTGATTTTAAGTGGACACAGAGACAAAACATTTGCAGTACCTGATGCAGAGGCACTGACTGCTTGCAGGGTCGGCGTCATGGGGGGTCATTCGCGGGCCATTGCCCCCCCCAAATGAGTCACTGTTCCCCCCCA
>NW_011362499.1:21926-30905 GCF_000735185.1 Notothenia coriiceps
CCCATTCGACTTGTTCTAGAGCCGACCCTGACCGCTTGTCTGATTTTCTGAATTTTGTCATTGAAGAAGGAGGCAAATTCATTGCAGGCCCTGGTGGATAGAAATTCAGAGGCTACTGACACTGGGGGTTAGTTAGTCTGTCGACGCCACGCATAGCAAACAAGGCAAACAAGGCATTTTTTTTGGTAATGATGTCAGAGAAGAAAGACTGTCGTGCATTTTTCAATTCCAAATTATAAAGGCCAAGTCTCTCTTTAAAAATGTCATTATGAACCTGGAGATTTGTTTTTCACCACCTACGTTCAGCTTTTCGACACTCTTTTTTCTGTTTTCACGGTCATGGCCTTTCTCCATGGAGATAATTTCTTGCCAGTCACTTCCTTTACCTTAGTTGGAGCAATGGCATCTATAACATTTAATATTTTTGAATTAAAATGATCTACTAGCTCATTTACTGAGATGTTAGCAGGGGAAAGTGTGGAAGAAAAAGTCTGAGTAAACATTTCCCTAGTATTTTCAGTTAAATATCGCTTTGTGGTTACCTCTTTTTGAACATTTTTGTGAACAGAAATAGAGCTCTCAAAGAAAACACAGGAATGATAAGAGAGTGCAACATCAGTCACCACAACCTCAGAGATATTCAGACCCTTTGATATAACTAAGTCCAGAGTGTGCCCCTTGTTGTGCTTGGGCTCCGTCACATGCTGAGTCAGTGCATAGCTATCAAGAACACAAACAGTTCTTTAGCCCCTCTGTCCTGGGGGTTGTCAACATGGATTATAAAATCATCAACAATGACTAGACGGTCAAAGTCAATACACACTAGACAGCAGTTCAGTAAAGTCATCAAAAAAGCTTGCACAGTATTTGGGTGGTCTATAGATATTTAGGAACAGAGCTCGAGAGGAGCATTTCAGCTGAAGGGCCACAGATTCAAAAGAAGCAAAGTTCTCATAAGATGTCTTCCTGCATTGAAGGGAGTCATTCAAAAGTAATATCAACTCCACCTCCCTTCTTATGCATTCTTTCCTGACTCATAAAACTAAAGTTGGGAGGGGTTGATTCGATAAGAACAGCTGCACTGTTATTTTGTTCAATCCAAGTTTCCGTTAAAAACATAAAATCGAGATTGTGCTCAGTGATAAAATCATTGATTAAAAATGTAAAAGCAATACTGTTTATAATAAATACAAAAAAGAATAATAAGGACATAAGGGGATAATAAAAGGGTGTTCAGTTTTACTGTCACTTTTAGCTTTATTCATTATAGTATACAAATGTTTGCTGATTCATTCTCAGTCCACTTAGAGTTTTGGTATTGCTTATTTCCCCCCAAATGTAGTCTTCAGCAGCAACTTGCTTCATAAGACTGAACTTGTCATAATGTTCACTTGTAATATTTTGAGGTCAAGTGCTACATCTGCACAATATATCAAAAATATTTCTATGAGCCTTTCGCGTAACTTTCATCTAAGAAATATGTTACACATTATTTCATGGAATCTCTATGCTAGCAAAATATGTTTAAATGATAAGGCAGTAGCTGTGAACATTGAAATCTGGAACGATATCTTCACTATTTTTAGCCTTTTCTTTAAACAGACCAGTGAAAGAATGCCTGGTATGTCAAATACATTGTGTATTAAAGGCTAACATGGGCAGGTCTGGCAGCTGGTTTGGCGACTTACAACAGGAGCCACAGGTCTGGTTACAGATAACATCATCTGATGTCAACTGATCCAGTAAATGTAATCAACACTGATTGGATTTAACAAGCAAACTAGATTTACATTTAAGCCTGAATATTTTCAGTTAACATCAACATGACCGATGTACTGTAAACTAACCTCAGAAGAAAACCAGAGAGTTATTACCTAGTCAGTGGCAGGCTTTAATTTGTTGTAACCTTTCTGATGACTGAGTTTGGAGTCAGCTGTTACTTTTTAAATATTGCATTAAGGTGCCTTAGATATATATTTGTATTTATTTTGCATACCAGGCTTATCCCTGTAAAATGGGCAATCATTAGACTTTCATCAGGGTAATCTACCAATACATAGGCGAAACATTAAAGGGGCCCTATTATGCTCATTTTCAGGTTCATATTTGTATTTTGTGCCTTTTCTGTGACGTTGACCTGTCAAAAAGGTCTTTATTTTTCTCATACTGCCTGTGTTGCAGCACCTCTTTTTAAACCTCTGTCTGAAACCAGACTGCACTGATTGGTTAGCTGTCCAGCTCTGTTGTGATTTGTTAACCGCATAGAGTTGTCCCGCCCCTTTGCCTATCAAACAATGTGTTGGAGCACTAGCCAAGTGAGTGTTACATACTACATAGTGATGTCAATATACAATCTCACATTTGATCAACTATACTCTCTTTGCCACGGATAAGCCAAAATACTTGAGTACAAGGAGGTCAATAACATCTAAAACAAAGTACGGTTTGTGATAAATGTTAAAGAGGTTGATATGACTTGTATTTCAACAAGACATACCAAAACAGTTCAACTCCAGGATTGATTGTGAATCCCTCCACTCTTTTTAGTCAATACATAAATCAGATTCCCTCTCACCTAAGGTATTTAAAAACATAGCTGGTGTTTTGTTGGGGCTCGTATCTTTGAATAAAACTTGTACACAGTACACGCTGATGGGCACATATTTACATTCCACTCCATTTGATTTGTGGTAAATATGACATTTGATATTTTGATTCCAACAAAGGTTTATAAAAAGGAAAATTATAAATCTTTCAAAAGAATAACCATGCTTTTCAAGTGAAAATGTTTTTATTCTATTTTCCAAATCAGCCATGATGGTGTATTGATTTCATGCGATTTAACTATAGGTCAACTGATATGCAGCACAGAAACATACTTGAACTAACAGTCTTAAAGTTACATATGACATCTTTGAAAACAGGTACATTTTTTGAAGAAAAAAGCAGATACAGAAAATATGTACACAAATACATGTATAAAAACAGATTTGGATGGAGCAGTAGGAGTGCGTGTACAATTACACAATGCATGTTCCCGGTTTGATTCCTGGACAAAACTCTCTTCTCCACCATTTCCTATCATCTATTAAAAGAAAAGGCACAAAATGCCCAAAATAATTAAAGAAAAATTACACTATATGCTGCAATATATATATATATATATATATTCTAAAAAAGTGCAAAGTATTCATAATACATTTGGCCTCTAACCCCAGATTGCATAACATCAGGATGTTAGATTTCCTTCGTTCCTTTCGTGTGCAGTAAAAAATGCGGAGGACATTTATGACATTTCAATAACTGGCAAAATTTAGTGAGCGAAGTAGTGTTAGTTAACTTATAATACAAACTTTGTTTTCCCTCTTACAGTGATAGACTGCTGAAGACCACACGCTCAGCCACTGACGCTTAGTCCTTGTTTATCACTGACTTTGCACTTAATATATTATTGCCTTCATTTAAATATAGAAGCAGATAGCAGTGAGAGGCAGTGATCCGTTTAGGAGGAGATTAAAACTTTGTTGAAAGGACCGCGATATGATAGCAGTCGTCCTCAGAGTTGAGAGGTCAAAGGTTGGTGCTGGTGGAGTTCAGGATGTTGTGCTGGACCTTGGCGTCAGAGGCCTTTGACAAGTCTCGCTGTGGAGACAGAAAACAGCCGTTCAGTTTGAATCTTCGTCTGTAATGTGGCGATACGAGAAAATGACAACACTTAAAAGCAGATATGCCATCAAACAAACAGCCGCTTGACATTTTAATTAATAATAAATGGCACACTGTGCATCCTGTTAGAGTGAAAAAGACGCATAACACAGACAGACTCAGATGGTTTTTTAAATTCTGACACAGAATGAGCTCTCCACTGCAGAAATTCACGCTACAAAAGGAGCCTATCATCAGGTTCTTCGCCTCAATCTATTGTGTGAATCATTGTTATTCCATTTAGGTGTCCATTGTGTTGAATACATAATGTTGGCTTTTACTTTAAATTGCTGCTTTAGTTAATGCAGTCGAAGAGCAAAAGTAAAAGTAACAAAATGCATTGCTCTGGTATATGGAACAGGTCATGATGCTTCATTTTGTTGTTCAAAAGATCTTCTATAAAGGCCAATACAGTACCTGATACTCTTCATATGCCTGGGAGAGGGACAAGGGACTAACACTGTGCACAGGAGTGGGAGAGGATCTGTGGAAACTAAGTTAATGTCAAGGGATTTTAGATAGATATTAGGCATATCCAATTGGTTCTCAATTGATTGACTGGGAAACTCAACTTCACAGACTAGTGCTGTGTCCCAATGTACATACTTCTGCACTTACATTTGCTATTTTGAGTGCACAAGTGCATCCCAATGCAACAATCAACAATGCATGGCATTATTACCGGTTGAATGTTACCAAATACTAAATCAGTTTACACTCTTCATAACATAATCAACTGATCCTAGTCCACAGTGTTTGGGGCAAATGTATCCTACTCAACACTCACACACATTCACCATCCTGTCTCTCTGTTGCTTTTCCTGCATGACGTTACCTAGTGCTTAAAACAAGAATGGCTCTGGATCAGTCAGTAAAAGTTGACGCTCTGGAGAGGCTTTAGTTCAGTCTGAAGTCACTGTCACTATCCAACAGAGGAACATGAGACGGATGGTTAATATAGGCAGCAGATATAGAAAGTGGTTTAGAAACACAGAAAGATATAGCAGCAGGGATCTGTCAGAGCTGTGAAGGCTGTGTGTGGGAGTGAGAGTGTTTGTGGGTAAAGACTGACAGACCAACATTAGCCCTGTGTGAAAAAAATGCAACCCTTAAAAAAGAGAAGCCCCTTAAATTGATCAATCTGTTACTTAAACTGGATCTCTTGGTTCAATATTCAGCGCTCACGATACCTGAAGAAATAAATCGTCCTTTCCAAAGCAGCATGTTTTTTTACACAGGGCCTATTTTGGTCTAAATGACTAAATCGGAACTGTGCATGCCGAAAGCCAAAGTAGCAAGTACATTTAAAGATAGGGTAGGTAAGAATGGAGAAACCAGATTGAGTGCGCTAGAATTTGAAAATACACAGCTGGAAAAAATCTGCCACTTCCTTACAGAGCCCCTCCTCCAACACACACGAACGCGCACATGACCAATGAGGGCACGAGATAAGTTTGTGCACAGATGGAAGGCTGACAGGCAGGTAGGCCATCCAGTTACTTTAGCCGGGCCGGCTAAAATGATTGGTCGTGCTTTTTACAGTACTACGGCTTCCACAGATGACATTTTTTTATGGATTTATTGTCAAAGCATTTAATGTATTCATTGCTATCGGGATGTTAAGAGCATTCCATGGAATATAAGTGAATTACCTACCCTACCTTTAAAAGTAATTTCTCTTTAATTAAAGCCATGCAATCACGCCATAATGAACGAGTTAGTCAGGATTACACACGGTTTTAGGATTCCAAACACACCTTAACTGAACAGGTTCAGAGTTGAAGTCCTTCTATAATTAAATGTACATCATTAACATTTTCCCAATCTTCTTAAAGAGGTGTTGTTGCACAGAAATTAGGAAAAAAAGAGGCAGAGGAAATAGATTAGAGACAAAAGGGTAAATTACCACAAACTCTGAATATGTGCTGGCAACAGAGGCTATGCTGAAGTTAGGCTGTGGACTAGCATGGGTCAGCAACGCACCGCTCAGAGGGCTCCCCTTCAGCTGCGCCTCGTTCTCCTTGTTACAGCCCTGCAGGCGGGGGTTGGGGGGTTTACCAACGCCTGGCGTCCGCACTAATGGAGTCTGGGGGACGCGCGGCAGGAGAGAATCACATCAGACAAGCAACTAACATCTTTAAAAAGGGAAACTTTACCCATAAAATGATTATTTGTAAATGGATCACTAACGCCATGTTACCTTGAAACATTAAATAATATTTTGTTTTCCCAATAGGCAACAAAGATATAAAAAAGCAGCCCCCCATTTCCTCGAATTCATCAAGACTCTCGATTTCAGGATTTTTGAGGAGGCATACGGGAGCAACAACATTTTGTACTTAAATTCTACGTGACAAAAAAGGAGTAAATGATATGCATTGATCCTTTTGTGGGTGAAGAATTGAAAGAAGTTGTATGAAGACGGACAACCCCAAGTTATCAGAATGATCTGAGAAATTAGAGTGAACTCAGCACAGGAAATAACATGCACATTTTAGGAAAGGTTTACATACAAATGCAGCATAAGTCCTGTAAACCACAGAGCCCCAAGTTAATGAGTTAATGTAATGCTCTGACTCCATCTGACTTAATGTGCTCTCAATTCATTAACATAGTTCTTCTGTCACATGATGTGTGCAGTCACTGTCTCAAAGTTTTCTCTCTATTCTTGAAGTTGTATGTGCTTTATTTCTACTTCCTCTATCTTGAAAGGAAACCAACCTTGTTTGCTGAGAGAGGTGGGCGGGGCCCAGGTGAGCGACACACCGTCGAACCATACACAGAGCGGCTGCTGCTGTTTGAGGTGGCACTAGAGATGCTGGACGTCGCGTTGAACTAAAAGAGGCAGAGCAAATGGGTTAGTGCTAAGAGAGTCAGATAACTCCAGACAGTGAATTTGTAATAAAGCAAGTGTTTATAGATTAAATGTAATACTATCGCACCTTTCGTGTTTTAATGGGGGTAGTAGTGCCTAGGAGTCTGCGCTTGATGGGGGTTCGTACGGCTGTTCCATACAGCATGTCCTCCTCGGTCTGTTTGCTCTTCTTTAGGTGCTACAAAGAGATTGTAACGTTTCAACACATTTCCCACAAGTTAAATTACAATTATAATACAGAAAGGCAGATTGTTTACCCTCTCTTGTTTTTCCTTCTCCTTCTCTATTTGGTGCAGCTCCCACTGTTCCTCCACATACTGCAGGAACTTCTGACCGTGTACTAAAAACTCACTGTCCTGTTCACTTTCCCATGTATCGATCTGGGCTTTTAATTTCTTTTCCAGCTAGAAAAGATTAAAAAACAAATCATTGTTCAGTTATCGTCAAATTGTAAGAAAGTTACAAAATATGTTACGGTTCAGAAAGGAACAGGCAGTCTTTATGTCTTACCTTGGGCAGGCTTTTATGCAGCTCAGACCTCTGTTTCTCCTCTTTCAGAAGATTTCCTCCTCTGTTAGTGAATCTGGTCGGATCTGTGGCTTTTTTCTGTGATTCAGAAAGACAATAACAACTCTATAACTAGGGATGCCAGCGATTATTCGATTTTTCGAATATTCGTTACAGTCTCCATAATCGAAAATTATTTTTTAAAATTCGATGCATTTATATATATTTTTATTATTATTTATGTTTTTCTTTTTTTCCTGGCTTAGTTTCAACCAAAATATAGACTAATGCTAATAATAGTAATAGTATTAATAATTGTAAATGGCCATTGGTCACACCACCAGTTTGTTTTACTGTAAACTTGGAGGAAGCCAGCAGCGCAGGCTGCGCAGAGTGCGGCGAATAATCGATTAATATTCGCCAGGGCTGTCCGATTTTCGAATTTGATCATGGTCAGTTTCTGGTATCCCTATCTATAACATGAAGCAATGTAACCAACAAACACAAATAACTTCAGGGGTTTAATGATTGTGGGTGCGTTTGTCTGTTCAAACTAACAATCTAAAATTGTTCTATTCTTAATGTTTTATTAAATACATTTAAAACCATAGGCTTACGCTATATATGAGTTAGACAAAATGTAAGTTAGTTATCGAGCTTAGAAGTTTATTACAATTTTGTAATACATTGAGAAGCACAACATTCATAAAGTCAAGTCTTCCCCTGGATCAGGGCTCGAGCTTAAGGACGTCCCGTCGTCCCGGGGCCGAAAAAAATAGTGTCAGGGAGGACAAAAAATAATTTTGGGACGAATTTGGGACGAGAGTTAAAATAAAAATACCCTGCTAACTCTACTACAAACGGCGATGAAAATGAAATCGACTGCACGTTGTGTGTAGCACACAATTATTAAACCTCCTTGTCAACATAAACACACAAAACATTTAGCAACCCGCGAAACACAAACACACACACTCACACAGACAGAAACACACACACACACACACACATACGTAAGCTGTGCCCATGTGCTGTCAGCCAGCCGCACAGCTGGCTGTGTCCGCAAATTCCTGGCCCGCAAATTCGCGGGTCTATCTACAGTAGGCTATGTACTGAGTGTGTGTATTTCGCGGGTTGAGTGATGTAAAATGACAATGGTATCCCGTGGAGAAATTCTGAAATGTTTTACCGTTACATCACAAAAACGCACAGCAGAACCAGACCCTGGATCGCCGGCCTCTTTATTTACTTACTCCACTTCATCCCCTATGGGTAATAAGGCTGAGATGAGAACCCTCCATCGTATTTAGTCCTTAGCAATATGCTGCGCCTCTCCCCATGTATGGATGGGTACCGAGCCCCGGTATTAAACGGGCTCCGCCCGGGCCGGAATTATTAAAGACAGTGGTAACGTTAAGCTTCGACGTTATCTGACTTTTTATCTGTACTGGAGACATTTAAAAAATATATGTCATATGTAGTATTGCTACATAAACATTATATCGCAGTTTTAGTTTATCCAACTCCGTTTCTAATATGCAATAAGACTACAACATGCGTCTATGATGTATTTTCGAGCTTTCCAATCCAGACGAGATCTCTCTCTCCCGTCTGTGTGCGAGGGGGCGGGGCAGTTTGTAAAGGTCTCCTGACTGTGTTACAGATTGTCCTCCTGGTTAGTGGTTACTCTGGGTTCTGTCTTCAGGACAGAGTGTCGGAATTTTTTTTGTTAATTGGATGGGACTTGATTTGATTCAATATTAGTAATTTTCTCGTTTGTGTGTTTGTTTAAATATATTTGGCCTTTGTCATGTGATTGACTGATTTACTCAAATAAAAAGGTTGATGAATTATCATCTAATGATTTGTATGATGTTTTATTTATGTTAAAG
>NW_011362499.1:30977-36592 GCF_000735185.1 Notothenia coriiceps
TCGGGACGGTCCACATTAATTTCGGTACGGCTTAGATTGTAGTTTCGGGAGGTTCCGGGAGGATGGTGAAAAAGTTAGTCGAGAGCCCTGCCCTGGATCAACCAGTGTTTATGTATTTTCCTTTATTTGTGTGTGTTGCTTTTATGTTTATTTCTGTCTTTTTTTGGTACATAGTCTGTCAAAGAATATATCATAAAGTAGCATTACAAAGTTATGAAGGTTGAATAGAAGAGATACTGCTGATTCTGGAGCAATCTGATGGGACTAGTGGATTCAAAGAAATTCTTACTACTTCTGCATGTAACAACTCATCATGTCTTTGCTCTTTGATTCCAAATTGAATTTTTTTGGGGGGGATAATAGCTGACAGTTATCTGTACAGCCAACCGGCCTCAGATGCTTTGAGAGTTGTGTTGTCACCCTGTCGCAGCGTACTCACCTCCAGATCGAGGAAGAGTCTCCAGCTGTCTTCCCACTGGCGGACCCCATCAAACAGCTCTTGGTGCTCCTCATAATGCTGCTTCAAGCGCTGGATCTCAGCATCATGCAGACTCAAAAGCTCTTCAGTAAAAGTCTCTAAAGAAATAATAGCAAATTAGAGTATTAGATTATTTATTTTCTAAAACAAAAATACTGTATTGAAAGATAAAATGGCTTTAGCATACCGCTAAAATAGGGAGCGAAATCCTGCCGCTGGTCAGTGCTGAAGAAACATTTTTCCCAAAACACAGCGATCTCGGAGCGGATGGCTTCGGTGACGTTGCAGATGTTTAGCAGTTTGAGCTCCTCTAGACGCTGCACCTCTGCTCGTAACTGAGAAAGGAAAAGAAAGTGTTAAAAAGAAGCCAGACTGACCGAGCCTATCCCGGAATGAAGTTAACTAAAAATAAACGAACTAGGCAGTCAAGCTTCTCACCGCTTCCAGGTTCCTCTTCCTGGACGAGACCATGTGATCATTGAAGGCCTCCCTCTCCTCCTGGGGAACCTGCAGTCTGTCCCACAGCCGCTGGACCTTCTCTCGGTTAGCCTCACACTTCGCCTCGTTCTCCACCTTGCTTTCCTCCAGCTGCAGGGTCGACAGGACACACCAAAATGACTGCTTGAACTGTCGCTATGCATCAGTTGATATAAGGTGGGCAACAAATCAAATCAATGTATACAGCCCGATATCATTAATTACACGTGGCCTCAGGGGGATTTACAGTTAGTACAATTCAGATCTGATTAAAACACGATCAAATGACAACATGGACAATCCAGATGACAAGAGCATAATGTGAATGCATGTCAAATAAAGAAACCAGGAGGATGTTCATGACAAGCCTGAGCCAACCTTAACTGTAAGCTTTATTTAAAAAAGAAAGTCAGTTCTTAAATGTGGAGAGGGTGTCTGCCTCCCGAAAACAAATTGGAACCTGGTTCAAGAGAACAAGAGCTGTACAGCTGAAGGCTCTGGCTCCCATTGTACTTACTGAGACATAACCACTAATAACTCTGCCTTCTGGAAACACAATGCTCTGGTGGAGTTAGAGTATGAATCGTTTTTTTTTTTTACATTGCAATGCATTATAAAAAACATCTAGCATCAGCCAACAACACATCCGTCTAATAATAGGACAGATTATATAATTTGTTGAGGAAAGGACTCCCCTTTATCTTAAATGGGGTTGCTTAAAACGTTATCAAATGCAATGCTAGGAAAAACATCTTACCTGACAGACAAGCAGTTTGAGTGAAGAGATGTTGTCTCTTGAAAGGCAAAAGGCGTCCTCGTCCTCGCAGACGACGTCCTTCTCGAAGCTGGTCTCGGGGGTGTGTTCCAACTCTGCCATGTACAGGATGATCTGCCTTTTCAGGTCCGCAAACTCAGCATACCGCTTCGCCTGAAGAGCACAGTCCATTAGTATAGACCCGATTTTTTTGCCCATGGCAAACGTTTCTGTGGTGTTGCTGACCTTTCATTTGTTGTGTAAGCCTGATATGTAGTTTTATATTAAAAAAAAGCACCATCTTATATGTTAAATATAATAATTCAGAAGCATTGAGCATTAGGAGTGTATATACAATTGTGAATCGAGGACAGACTTTGGGGAAATCCAGCCTATGCTATTTGTTTTGTTACTTGTAGGCTTCTGCAGTTCAGTAGGGAATATTATGAAAGATCAAGTTGCAAAAGGAATTCTCCATATTTCCTAAAGTGACGTGACTAGAGAGAAAATGGAGTAGCTGGTATACAGTGTGACACAGATTTTTCTGCTAATATAATAACAATAATGTTGTTTCATGTGAAAACAACCACCAACCCACATGACAACCTAACAGACATTTTAATACTAAAAAAAAAAAAACACACCTCAACTGTAGCAACTTTCTTGGACGTGAGATAATCAGCACTATTTTCCACCATGTATTTTGATTTTATACTACTACTTTTGAAATGCTCTACTACTTTTGAAATGTTGCATAGAGGGAAGGAGGGTTTACATTTGAGTAAACTACTGAGAGCGTGCATTAAATAAATTGCCAAAATTAGGCTTTCATCTAAAATAACTAGACAGGGTGGGTGTAACAAAGCGAGCTCCCACCTTCTCTGTGTTCTGGCTGGCCACGTGCTGGCTGAAGCTCTCCAGTTGTTCCAGTGTGGGGACAGAGTCTGCAGAGAGGCCGTAGAGCTCGGAGCACAGGATGTCACACAGGTCCTGCTCCTGCTCCAGCAGCGCCTTCAGCTGCTGCATGCGCTGAGCCTTCTCCTTCAGCAGAGCCTCCACCTGTGTGCGGATGTTATTCTCCTGCTGCAGCATGCTGATGCCACCCTCCTCCTATCACACAGAAGATAACAACAAGAACACTTTATAGGGGATACTTAAGACATTCAAATCCGTTTTAGCATCAACCAACTCATAACTACTCTACTTATTATTAACAAAAACACAGCTAGTTAGCAGGTCAATCAATCTGGATTGACAGGAAAACCAATAGAAATAGAAATATTTGCTCTGAATGCAGGGCTTGTGTTTTTAGTCACAGTAGATGCTTCTTACCTCGAACGCATTCAGCTGAAGCTCCAGGCAGAGTTTCTCCATGTCTGTCCTGCATGTTTGAATGCTGCTTACAAGTCTTTGTCTCAGAGATTCCTCTTCCTTGACCATCATATCTAGTAAACTCTGCAGGACAAAGAACAGAAAATAAATCATCTTTATGAATAGAGGTGTGAAGATATTGCAATAGTTGCAGTCCAGTAACCAATCATTTGATGTTTTTTTTTTGTCAATACGGGAAGATATACATATTTTATTTATTTCCAATTCCATATATCAATCTAGTTTAGAGTAAAACTGGTCCTTGGTGCCGACACATTTGTATAAAAATGCTTCTTTAATGGTCATAGTTTTAGTTCACACTAAAGTTACCTGCAAATATTCAACTTTTAAAAAAAGATCACATGACTGTCTGTGTCATAACATATTTTCACAAGTTTTTCTTTCACCAGTTTGTTTACTTGAAGCTTCATTGTGTTGCCTCAAGTAAAACATATTTCTGGAAATATTAAGAAATCTGGAGTCTAGAATTCGCAAAAATGTAGATAATACAATTATATATTTCTATATATATAAAAATGTCCCAATCCCCAAAGTACAAGACTTGATCCCATTTTTTTTTTTTTTAAATAATCATACATTCATCATTCTGAATATCAACCTGTGTTATATAATCAAGTAGCAGTTAGGATCTAGTGCAAACTTCAATGTTTTTTTCCTGCACAAAACCGTTCTTTGGTACAGTTATTTCCTCTTGGAAAGATATATTCTGCATATTGTTTATATTTTTTCTGTTCTATATTATCTTTCCTTACTTTGCATTACTTGCTTTTTATTTTCTCATACCAAAACACTATGGCAACGTGCATGGGAGCACCTTGCAACCCCCAAATGTAATCTCTTCTTTGCATACTAACGATCGGATTCCTCGAGTGTAGGATGGCTGGCTCTCTGCAGAAGCCCCCCCACCCACGTATGTCGAAACCTGTTCATTATATCTGATCTCGTTACATTAGCTGACAGAATAAAGCAGCACGTTCACAGACATGCTGATGATGCCTCACCTTAATGTGGTTTTTGACAACATTAGTCCTCTGTAGTCTCTGGTCCTCTGGGATACCGATCTCCTCCCAAATGTCCTTCAGGTGGCACAGTGCTTTATTCAGACAGGACACAGACTCTGCCGCGAGCACCTCGCTACAGGGACGGCAGACAGACAGTGGAAAATATTGTCAACTCGGTTTTGAATACATAGTTCAATGGAACCCGTAGGGAAATTCAAACCGAAGAAAACAGAATTCAGGTTTCTGATCGAGCTAACAGACGTTGGAAATAGTTAAGCTAACGGTTAGCCACCTGCTGTAAATACATTTAGGCAACTTTACGTTTAACACACTGACTCCATGGCGAAAAAAAGTATTAAACCATACCTCTTCCTCATTGTTAAAATCCAATATGTTGTGTTCCAATATCGGTGAAGAGTTAAAAAAAACTAATGTTAGCCGTAAACGTGTCCCAGAGACGAGCGTCGCCTCCCTGCCTGTGTTCTCAGGTTTTCAGCCCGGTCAGTTTGTACACAGTTCAAAATACGCGTTCAGCGGCGTCCTGCTCTCTGATTGGCTCCTTCTGTAGGAGCGCTTGTTGTGTGAAACTCATGCCGGCCCGCTGGGGAATCAGCCGTTATGCTTGAGGCTGACCCGCCCATCCTCGAACAACTTGTGAATAAAACAAACACACCAGGAATGGAGGGTGTGGTGTTTAGCAGAAGTTTGACACTTCATACAATGGTATGAAGTGAGCCCCCGACGGGGGGTCGCGAGATGATTTCAGAATCCTCTTGATGTGACCCCTGAGGTGTTTACATTTAAAAAAAATAATATATATACATTATTATTAATTATTATTATTTTTATTAATAATAATAATAATAATAACGTGTGCATAGACATTTTGTATTATGTAAGCCTGTTTAATAGGTAAGCGGGACGCGTCTATCGTTATTCCAACCCAGTTTAGATTTAACCACGCCCACTTCCGCATTACGCAAGGATCGACGTAGCTCTACGTAGACACGGCACACCCGCGAAATCTGAATCTGACAATGAATCTGACAAGCAAAATACCGTCCTTATAAACGCTGCATAATATCATAGACTGTATGCATAATATACAATATCTTTGTCAATATGACTGACGACCACACTTATGCAGTGCTGAGGTAATGTTAATTCATCATTTAATATTAATTCCTGATGGATATAAGAGGGATACATTAGCAAACATCTGTATATATAGCCTATATATAATGTTTCGTTTTTTTGTTTGTCATGTAACATTGTAACGTTTATTTAATATTTTTAGACTTTAAGATGGTATTAAATGTCATTTTTAATATTAATATATATTAATTATATTTTATAAATTGATAAATGTGTTAGGCATAATATAATTACAAATAGTACATTAAATATGCTAATACTTACACCAGCCTGAGATGATAAAACACCAGGTAAAACATCTGTGTGTATAAATGAAAAATAACAATGTGTCGAGTAGCAGCTATATTTGTGGTGTTAT
>NW_011362499.1:36637-39151 GCF_000735185.1 Notothenia coriiceps
CAACACACACACACACACACACACACCAAGTAAACATCTAGCACACATAACTTAACACACTTTTTCTATTTGTCTCGGCCCGCCTACACTACAGGCATCAAAAAATCTTGAAGCTGGGCGTGTCTGAAGCTTGGCGATTTTTTGCGACCAACAACCAATCACATGAATCTCCCGCCCCCGACATACAAAGCAATAGCAATGTTAAAACGAAGTAAACTGGATATAAACTCTCCAAACAGGAGAAAACCTACCAGTTTCACCCACTGTCTCTGCCACCTCCCTCCATGCCTGGTTCCTCCGGTTTGTATCCCGGTAAATAGTTCTGGTCGTAAAGAACCGGGTGATTTGCTACCGTAATATCTCGTTTGGAATATGAGGAAATGAACTGCGGTCTGGCTCTCCCAGCTTGCACGCGGTTTGATTGGCTAGCGCTTGCACTGGCGGGATTTGCATAAACAGGATGTTCACTGGTGATGCCGATAGATGCTCGTGATGCTTGCAAAGCCATGCCATGCTCCCCACAATGCAGTTCGGCGAAGATTACAAATCTTCTACGTCACCCCATTCAAGTGAATGGGCGAAGCGTTGAAAGCATTTTTCGATGCCTGTAGTGTAGACGGGCCGTAAGGTTTTTCGCTGCCATCTTGGTTTTGTTCAAGCCAGCAGTGACAAGAGAGGGCGGAGTTACCAAATACTGACCTTTTTAGACAAACAGAATGTTACAATTTCAAGTCAAACACAAACTTTGAAAAGGTTAAAGTTATAAAACGAAAACACGGAAAACAACATGGCAGCGACCTGTCAATCACAGGTAACCTGCCATGTGCTGCTTCATCATATATTACTCAAAATGGGACCTTAATTTACTAAATGAACATCATGCTGTCATGAAGAAGACTTGAAACGAAAGATTGAGACCATAAACTCATCAGGAAATTGTTGACTTGAGGTAATCAAGAGAAAAGTGCGAACATTTTATCATAGACTTTTATACCTGGTGGATTTCAGAGAGATTTCAGGTTTAAAGAACTTTTTAACCAATTTTGAAGACACTTGGATGCTGCTTGCTCTAACTCTTTAAACAGACACTTTTAGGAGAATCCTTTACTGCACTTTCCCTTATCAACTTTTTAGTTTCAGCCTAAAAAGAAAACTTTTGAGAAATGTGGAAATTGGACTCAAAGTCCACATTCCTGTCCTCTTAGATTCCTTGAACTCTCTGTCATTCTGCAATTTATTCCTTCTGTAAAGGTTAAAGTAATTACACAACAAACCTCATCCTGAACTTTATATTTCTTTACTTTCCCGAAAAGTTCTACTTTAATTTCGTCTAATGACTCCCATTGTTGTTATATAATCTTGTTCTTGATGTTGTTATTGACGCCGTGGAGAGGATGTTCATCACCGCTAATGTTTATTAGCGCTGCTCGGTCGTTGCAGGGTTTACTGCATCAGCACTTTCTATAGGAACAACAGAGTTTAGCACATTACAGGACACTCACACTGTGGAGGTGCTTGTGTTCATTGCACCTCCTCAGCTCCCGACGGCACTTGAGACATATGTGGCTGCTGAAGTAAAGTGACGGTAAAAGTCACTGAAAGCTCTCTGTGTTGAGATTACAGCCTCCTTGATGGCACATAACGGGAATGAGGAGAAAGGTTCCAAACTGTAGTTACTTTTATAGTGCAGTCTTCTTCATGCCATCTCTCTTATCTCTTCTCCTCTCTTTAAATGTATTTTTTAAAAACATCACATAATAACAAATTCCTCAACAAAGATTTGCGATTTTTTTTTTTTTTTACAGCCAGGTTTTAAATGGGCGGCAACTAACATTAAAGCTGAAGCATAACGGTACGTACACGGCAGCGTGCGTTGAAGCGTGTCTGGAGCGCGACCAACAACCAATCACATTGATCTCCCGCCCCGGACGCGTCTATCGTTATTCCAACCCAGTTTAGATTTAACCACGCCCACTTCCGCATTACGCAAGGATCGACGTAGCTCTACGTAGACACGGCACACCCGCGAAATCTGAATCTGACAATGAATCTGACAAGCAAAATACTGTCCTTATAAACGCTGCATAATATCATAGACTGTATGCATAATATACAATATCTTTGTCAATATGACTGACGACCACATTTATGCAGTGCTGAGGTAATGTTAATTCATCATTTAATATTAATTCCTGATGGATATAAGAGGGATACATTAGCAAACATCTGTATATATAGCCTATATATAATGTTTCGTTTTTTTGTTTGTCATGTAACATGTTAACGTTTATTTAATATTNTATATATATATAAAATAGTATCATTAAATAATGCTAATACTTACACCAGCTGAGATGATAAAACACCAGTAAACATATGTGTATAAATGAATAAATACATGAGTACATATAAGTGTGTGTTTATATATATATATATGTTTATAAATGAATAAATGTGTGTAGGCCTATATATATATATATATAACATAGTATCATTAAATAATGCTAATACTTA
>NW_011362499.1:39188-52323 GCF_000735185.1 Notothenia coriiceps
TCAATATGACTGACGACCACACTTATGCAGTGCTGAGGTAATGTTAATTCATCATTTAATATTAATTCCTGATGGATATAAGAGGGATAAATTAGCAAACATCTGTATATATAGCCTATATATAATGTTTCGTTTTTTTGTTTGTCATGTAACATGTTAACGTTTATTTAATATTCTATAGACATTTATAATATGTTATAAATGTCTATTTTAACATTAATAACATGTTAACGTTTTTCCATGTAAAAATGAAATGTTGGGACATTTATAAAAATGTTAGTGTCTTAAACCTGCATTCTCTTTCATAGCCAGCAGGGGGCAGCTGTTTGCAGAAAAGCAGTCACATTGTATAGAAGTCTATGAGAAAATGTTCCTACTTCTCTCTTGATTTATTACCTCAGTCAACATTTTCCTGATGAGTTAATGGTGGCAATCTATAGTTTCAAGTCTTGTTCATGACANTATTCAGTTAACAGGCAAACGTGTAAATAGAGCTTTTCTTTGCTTTATCAGGAAAATAGTTTCCTATAATGAAGTGTTTTTGCTCACTTCTGACATGATAAGTTCATGTGATTTATACAGCTGAATATCAGCTATCTTTACAATCCCCAGAACATAACACACAACAAAATGTCGTTCCAAAAAGCCCTCAGCAGACTAAATATATAAAAAGTCATAGCTCAATTGGGCTATGACTACACAGTCTTCAAAGCATAGCAACTGAATGTCATTATCAATCATCCAAATTGTTTATTTATCCCGAGGAACATTGGGTTTTGAAGTTGATCGATTTAAGAAAAAAATTAAATAAAAGATACATTTAAGAAAAATATAGAAGAAAAAAAAAAATACAAACAAATTAATTTAAAGAAAGAATNATAATTCCTACTATTTGTTTGTGTAACCTAAATACCTTTTATTCAGTTAACAGGCAAACGTGTAAATAGAGCTTTTCTTTGCTTTATCAGGAAAATAGTTTCCTATAATGAAGTGTTTTTGCTCACTTCTGACATGATAAGTTCATGTGATTTATACAGCTGAATATCAGCTATCTTTACAATCCCCAGAACAAGATACATTTAAGAAAAATATAGAAGAAAAAAAAAAATACAAACAAATTAATTTAAAGAAAGAATGTACAAGGATAAGACAAAAGTATTCGTAAGATTTGAATGCATAGTTGCAGTTTAATGTAAGTTTAATATTTCTTTATCGTAATGTTATTAAGAGAAACACAAGAAGGGGTGTAAGGTTTCTGCTGGTAAACCACCATCATGTTGATTTTGATCGCATTTTAAATATCTTAATTGTATTGTATCCTTGTATTACACATTCTTAATGTAACTTCTTACATTTGTATAATTATTTTCTCAATATTTCTTTCATTTTAAAATGGTTTTATTTCAAACCGTAACAAAACCCATTTTCCCCTGGGGTAAACAAAGTATTCTGATATGAATATCTTAAAAGTGCAAGAATAAACTACAAATCACACCATCCAAGCAAATATCTTAAACATATTTAAAAATTCCCCAAATCTTAAAAATGTGTAGCCTGAGAAATCATTAGGAGCAGTTGAGAATACAATAAGGCCGTGAGATTAACTGGTACAACAGAAGAAGTGAAACTCCAAGCAACAGCTGCACAAACAGGAAGAATGAAGACGAAAGGGAGGAAACCATCAGAAGATGACTGGCAGACAAATGTTTACCCTTCTCTCTGCCGAGGAACCGTAGGGCTGAGATCTCAGAGAAGGTGCAGCCACCGAGGAACATGACGAGGACGATGCGCTGAGCGTCGCTCTTTGCTTTTGAATCGGCTCCGTTGTTGCCTTAGGACACGAAACATTTAGCATTCATCAGTTTATTAAGACGTGGCTTTACTTGAAACAAGGTTACTCTGAGTAATGTTTTCACACAGAAAACAGTAGTTCAGTAATCAGATTTCTTTCTCACATTAACCTTACTTTAGGACCACAGCTTACTTGTTTTAACTGTATTGTAATAATGCAAGCTACGACGTCCTACTTCCTGATGTTTTGTGTTCTTTCTGTCAGTTTTCAAGTGCAAATTTGTAATAGTGTAAGCCTTTAGTGAGAATTCTTATTCAATTATGAGGATTAATCGCTAATGATTTCTCTCTTATCATCCCACCACTTAGCCATTAGCTAGTCCCTTTATAAAGTCCTTGTCATTCCATCTGTACAAGTAAAAAGCACATTTGAGTGCATATAAATGGGGGGAAAATTGCACAAAATCTAGTCTGGGAAATCAGGTTTCTCTAACCGTAGTTCCAAATAAGGTGTTTGCAGTTGTTTAAATAATCAGAGTATTGCAGAATATTGCCAGTATTCAACTTCAACATTACATTCATATCTCCTTGTGATCTAACCTGTGACAGCAAATTCATGCCCGTTCAGCAGCTTGGTCACTTCTTCAAGACCAGTCCAGCCGTCCCGATCCAACACCTATAACACGACCACACCAGGAATAATATTACAAATAAGTTTCAACATGGCACTGATGATCTCTCCTTGGTTTCCTCAAACAGTCAACAAGCCATGTGACATCATGCCTCCAGCCGTTTACTCGCCTGCTCCACCAGCTTGCAGCTCAGAGGGACGTAGGCCCCGCTGAAGATGTAGGCCATGTCTCTGGGGACACGTAGGTCATATTCTTCATCTGACTTCGGCACCTTTACACCAAATTGGAACAGTTACTTAGTGACATAATAAAACCTGATGAAAATGCCGTTTGGAGCACGGTAAAGATGATCTTTTACCAGGTTGAGCTTTCGGCTCAGGGCTCTGAAATGGCTCTTCCTCGCAAGAGAAGAGAAGGCATCAGTCAACTTTCCTGAAAAACAATGAATAATACAAATGCAGATGAGGAGAATCAGGAGAAATTATAGGAAGTTAAAGAGAGATGGCCTTCTTCAGCTTAAATATGAGAGATTTCATATATAAGATATTTTTATACCAATAGAAAACACTCCTTGTCTTTATTGTTTCATGTTGTGGTTTTTTCCCTATTTCTGTATATTTTGTTTGTGCACCTGCCATGTGTCATAAGACTGGAAAAAACAAAAGATGGATTACTGTATTGATTGAACTGCTGATGATGTGCAAACTGTAATATAAGTACCACAAAACTAAAACAAGATGAAGCCTGTCTCACCTGCAGTTTTGTCGTTGACCAGTTTGCCCACTTTGCTCTCCATGACGGTCAGCATCTCCCCGGGCTGCTGCTCCACCAACAGCCCCAACTGCCTCAGGTTGGCAAATGTGAGCAGGTGGTCCACTCCATAGCTCTGCAGGGGCCAATCAGAGAACAGCTTTCATATTAACAACAATGGCTCCTTAAATTAGGACAGGTTTTAAGGGGAATGCTTTATCCATTGTCTACCAACACCATAAAAAGACTCAAACCAATTTGATACTGAGGATGTAAATCTTTGTTTCCTAAAATGTACAGTGTAGTTTGAAGCTAAGATATTAACACAGGAGAAAACAGCTTATTTATTGGGCACTTCTGTCGATTTTTGCTCTAATGACAATTTCTACAATACTAACCCCTATGTATTCATACCCAATGTGCTCAGTAGCAGGGAATTACACACAGACATAGCAGAAAGTAGTATGTGTAAGTATATAAGTATAGTATTGGATTAGATTGATTGACCCCAGGGGGAAACTCATTTTCACAGCACTGTAGTATACATACAATATATAAACAACAAACACTAACACAGACAACAACAGATGGTGAAACACATGGCAGTTACACTTAGCGAGGCCTGTTATTTAAGGCAGAAATGGCTGCCGGAACCAATCTTTTTCCAAAGCGAGCCCTTTTATGTCTCAGTGCGCATTTGCCCGGATGGCAGTGGGGCGAGGTACTGATTGAGTGGATGTGTGATGTCCGGTTCTATTGTGGATGCGATGCTTGAGATGGCCCTGTTGTTAAGCATTGTGAGGTTTGGTGCAAGAAGTCCGATTATCCTGGCAGCAGTGTTGGTGACGTCTGTCAGTTTTGTACAGTTGGTGACAGTGAGCATATTGAAAAAGCAGGCGGAGGAGTACATGAGGATGGGTTGGATAATGCTTTGGTACAGTATTAGGAGAAGAGGGGGGGATAATGGATAATCTTTGTTGGCTCCTTGTGAAGATGTCAGTGGTGTGCTGGTTGAAATTAAGTTTATTGTCCAGTGTTACTCCAAGGTATTTAAAGCTGTCGACTGGTAGTATGTCTAATGCCAGTTCATTTGTGGCTTTCAAAAACATAAAATGTTTGATTTTAGGACAAAGACAGCATTTTCATGTTGAATCTCACCTGTAGAAACTGTGTTTTTAGTGAGCGGAAGTCTTTTGGCAGAAGTCCTGTGATAAAACACGGTTTTAATAAAACATTAGAATAATATGAATCCGTTTTTGAATTGATATTTACATAAAGACCACTCACCGTTTTCCGTGATGGACAGAAGACAAAGCAGCCTCAGACTTTCTAGCATAGAAACCTTTGAAAAATATAAAGAGGTAAGTTTCCAGCATTTAATTTTTTATATTTCACCTGTACATATCAGACTGTGTTCAAGCAGGCGCACCCGTCTGTTGATGTGCTCCTCTATGAAAGAAATGCTTTCCCGGATTTCAAATCCTTCAAGTAAAGCTGGAACAGAAAGCGAGTCAGAAGTGAACCCTTTGAAATCATTAATATAATATTTGGACACTTTAGTATTCTTACAGTGTTCTGTCTTCAGCAGCTCCTGAAAGTCCTGCTTAGTTTTCTGCTTCATTATGGATTCACTGGCACCGATGTCTGAAAGAGAATGTCAGTCATTATTATTGGATGTATACAGCACATGCCAGTTGATTTGATTTACTGCTGTAACACTCACGTAGGCTAAGCAGCCGATGTTCCTGTTTCAACCCTTTAAACTCTTCTGACACAAACGTCTTCATCTGCTTTATGTCCATCCCCCGTCGCTTCTGTAGAATCATCACAGTGTTAGCTCTGTCACTCACAGGCCAAGTTATAATGAGGGTTATCAACAATAACTCACATCATATGCCGACTGGAGATTCCTGGCTTTCTGACTGAGAAAGCCAAAGACGTTTGAGAAATGCTCGTTTCTGATTTCGTTGAAAACCTATGAACCAAGCAAGAGTTACAACAGATGATTAACTTAAAGTCATGACCATGGAGGATCTCTAATGTCAGCAGCTTCCTACCTTATCCTGAGAGTTCAGCATGACTTTCATACTTTTGTCAGACGAGGTAACCTCAGGTCCAAACTCCACACATCCTGCAGAACAGACACTGTGATGAGACATGTCCAAATAAATCTGCAGTCAGAGCAGAATCATACAAATACCTACCACATTTGATTCTAAAAATATCGTCCACGAGTCCTTCATACACAACTTGTGAGCACAGAGGAGTGACAAAGTCCACGTCTGCAAACATAGAGACAGAGTTATGGAGGACAGAAAGCACATCTCTGCATGTCGTCCGCTGAGAGGGCACATGCATCCTCACCTCTGTCGATGAGAAACACTTTTCCTATTTCAGCCTTTTGAGCTCTCTGCTCTCCCTCTGCCACCTGCTCCCTCCACGACTCGTACGCCATCTGTTAATAATGGACAGAATTAGGGGCAGTTCACAGCAGACTTTATTTGGGAAAACTAACTATATATTTTTTTCCATTAGACTCCTTTGTTAACTTCCGTAACAGTGACATTTATTACATTATTATTACATGTGAATGACTCACATACATTCAATGCTATGGGCAATCCACTCAGGATACATTTGATTTGGTCAAGGACACAGCGGAATTCTGACTGACTGCAGCAGGATTTGAACCAGTTCCCTCATATTCCGAAGATCAGCGCACCAACACACTGAGCCACAACCTCCAACATCACAACGTAACACTTGTGCTTCTATTGGCTAGCGCTCCAACACATTGTACGTGATGAATAAGGGGCAGGACATCTCTACCTATCGCAACGGAGCCGGCCAGCTAACCAATCAGAGCAGACTGGGCTCTGGTTTCAGACAGAGGGTGAAAAGAGGTGCTGCAGCACAGGCAGTCTGAGAGCAATAAAGAGCTTTTTGAACATTAAAGCATGGAGACATGTCACAGTAGAGGCACAACATACAAATATAAACCTAAAAATGAGCATGATCGAGCCCCTTTAAATATGACCTGACAGTTTTTGGTCGTTGATAATACAGCACCTTGGAACATCGTCCAATCCCATAGACCTTTGAGAAGGGCCCGTAGAGCGAGTGAATGAGGTGCAGAGCGCTGCCGGCGGTCTTCACCCAGCGCTGGTCCCCCGCCTGTGGGAAGAAATACAAGGTGATTCTCATGTTCTGCTTCTCGGGTGCCGTGCTACTGTATGTGCTACAATGACATTTTACTTTCTTATACAAAAAGTATGGTTAATTGGTTAATAGATTGCAAAATGGCGCTTCTTTCCTCACAATTTTCTAATATTTATAGTGATTAATAATGAAAATAATTCTTAGTTGCATCAGATCAGAATTCACATTTACAGCCATTTCAATTTACTGACAAACAAAGAGTGCACAGTGTCCAGCAAAGACAATGGATTTTGGATGATTTGTTTGTATGGTCTGATGTTTTTTTTTACTGCTATCTGACAAACTGTACATATCCATATTTTCTTGCTGATTTAAATCGGACAATTTGTTTCATCTGCCATATTTTTCTATATCATAATGTCAGACTTCTAGTGCAATAAATGATTTGGTAATTTACTAAATAGTCAATCAACTAATATTTCCCATGCATATTATTTACCAGGAAGTTGTCTCGGAAGAATTCCGGCAGCTCCAGACTGATGATGTCATCGTCGAGAGGAAGAAGATAGAAAGACCACTCATCAGTGGTCACATCTGAGGGAACAACAAGTATAACATTTCCTCTCACCAAAACTGATCACTGCTACTGAAACACAATGTGAAAGAAGAAGAATGCTCACCGCCGATGATCCCCTGTTCCTCTAGCACCGCATCGCATGAATAGAACTGCACAGAAGAGGCAGAAGGTTAATATCAAGGACTTCATCCAAAAAGCAGAGCGTGTGCACAACAGTAGAGGGGAAACAGATATACCTTCTTTGGGGTAAAGATTATCTTGTATCTTCTACATTTTCCTGCTGCTTTGTCTGCATTGGCCACATCTGCAACAGGAAGGAATAAACATTACATTATTTAATAGGCTTATTGTACATTATTCAAGGGGGCAATGTTATAACTAAGTAAACATATCATCACTGTCGGTAGCACCTGGGCACCCTTTTTTTAGGTTTTCACTTCAGCTAAAGAACAGAACGTTTCAATGTGTGTTGAGCTAACTTTACAAAAACTTGCAATTAATAATAATCTAAATCATTAAAAAAATAATAATAATAAACTCCAACCATAGCCAAGTTCCTTACAAATTTGAAGATTTATATTTTTTTAAGCGATAAATCAAATGACCTTTTCAGTTAATAAGTATTCTGCTTTAGTTTAACGGTGTTACGACGTATTCATCTCTCTAAATCATAAGCTTCATACTAACCTACAAAACAAATCCAACTCTACTTACCACATATCCATTTCACAGTTTGTATTCTTGGCCGGATCAGAAAACAGAGCCTGCAAGAGAGCAATGCCACATTGTGAGGCAGTCGTATCAGACGTGCGTGTGTGTAATATAAAGGTCTTAGATTATCTAAG
Organism: Notothenia coriiceps; assembly: GCF_000735185.1. Taxonomy (NCBI): domain Eukaryota; kingdom Metazoa; phylum Chordata; class Actinopteri; order Perciformes; family Nototheniidae; genus Notothenia; species Notothenia coriiceps. The sequence continues at coordinate 46,943 of NW_011362499.1, forward strand.
AAGTATGAAGTGGCAGGGCTCACTGATCTGAGGTGCTGATAACAGGTTTATATTCCACTTTGTAGAGTTTGTCAACTTCATGTTGCTGTAAAAAAAAAAAAAAATACATTTTGAAAAAGATATTAGAACTGTAGATTTTCAATTGAAAAAGAGACAATCTGACGAGGTTTACCTTTAGTATTGACACATTGGCGATACGATCCAGCGGGCTCATCAAGTCAGGCTCAATGAAGAGGTCCTTCTTCCCCGGCAGCTGTGAGATAGAGAGAGGGGGACGAAGAGATGCTCGCTAAAGTGCTATTTGGCAACATTGGGGAATAAATCATTTATTTAACCAAGTGTCAGGCTCAGCATGTTGGTTTTCAAACTAAAATAGCAAAAAACGAAATATGTGTATGCAATGCTCAGCGCTGGTAACCCTGCTGTTTTGCGAGCGTTATATTTTTTAAATGTTCTTTTGCATGTCAATGTCAAAACATTATTGTCCGACCCTATTTGCCCATTGCTTCCTATTGTAGAAGTGCATCTTTAAATATTAGGCAAAAAAAGAAAAGTTACATTTCCTTTGGTTTTGTAGTGAGTATTTTTGTCAGCAAGACGATCCAGTGGAATTGATTCAAAATAAACTAAGGCGTGTTCATGGCAATGAAGGAGCATATTTCAAAGTGCAACAGTGGGTTTCTAATAGTATTTGGACACCAGTGGAGCTCTTTTTTGGGCGAAGAGTAACATGCTTTGGATATTCAGAAATACTTATTGCTCGTGATTTTTATGTTTTCATAAGATTTGTTGACAATAATGGAACTCACTTTTGTGAGTAGACTGTACAAAAGAAAATGAGTCTGACGTAACACTTCTGACCATCACATGAGGACAGATGGGGCGTGGACAGCAGTGCAACGTCTCCTTCGTAATCGCTCATAGTCCCCTCATTGTAAAGTTTATTTTGGTAATTAACAGTTGTGTATTCAATAGAGGTCCTATTACAAACTTTAACATCTGCATTATTTACATGCCAGTCATATCAGTAGGATGTTAGCAGCCAGATGTCAGCCTATAATACATTATTTTAGGACATATTGTGACTTGGTCCTACCTGTTCCAGCAGGTAGATGAGATGATCTCTGGCCAGCGTTTTTAGCAGAGAGAAGTCAGGGAGCTCCGGGCAATCTCTCCTGGCACTGTGAGCCATTCTGGGCCAACACTGGAACAAGGCAAAACTCACACATTCATTGCACAGGACAAATAAGTGTTAAATAGCGTAAATACTCCAAAAACATGTGGCTCATATAATTACAGAGAGGCTACATGAAATAGTAACACATACAAATGACTAGTATATATGCTGTGGTTCATCTAATAGCTAGGCTAGCTTGTAGGCTAAAAACACATCCTTCACATCACAGGAATATTCAAGACAACGATTACCGTTAAAAAGCTGACAGTTATGTAGAAATAATGTTACCTTAATATTCAATACATAACATATATAAGGGGGTGAATATATGTAGATAAAATAAGCAAAAGGTAGGTTAAGCTGATATTAAAAGCTACCTGCTTCCGTAGCTAAAAAAGCGGAATCAATCGGTCCGTCATCGGTTTCCCCCCGGACACCAGAAGGAGCGGACTGATACACTGACAGCGCGACGCTGCGACGTCGAAAGTTTAAATCACCTGACGCTGTTTCTCTCTCGCTACATGTTATTCTACAACAATGAATTCCGACGCAGTTTTGTTGTTAGAGACCGTGAATTTTGCCGCAGAGAAACACCGTAACCAGCGACGCAAAGACCCAGAGGCAACGCCGTACATTAATCACCCCATCGGTAAGTAGTGGTGCTTTAACCACAGACTGTATAAAGGTTTTAACTCTGCGGTGATGCCTTCAGGTGCTGCTGCGCAATCTTAAAGTCCAACAATGCAGAAATCAAAATAAGACAACTCTGTACTTAAGTGCAATTTTGACGTACTTTATACTTCTACTCTACTACAATTCTCAAGTAAATATTGTAATGTTACTACACCAAATGTTTAATAATAAAATAATATACTGGTCTGAGATAATATAAGGCTTTGTGTTTCACCGTTGACAAGCTACCTTGCAGTATACACTGTAGCGTTTTTAATAATAAAATGTAGCTCCACTTTGACAGCTGCAACATGAAGTGATATATTCTGTAGGAGCTATTGGTTTTGTTTTTTGCATGTCATTTAGCTATATCATGTTGTGGAAGATCTACAAATGGATTTTAAAATAGTTTCTGATGTTTGTCCGAAGTGGCTAGGATACCTGATACTTGGTAAATTACCAGTGTTTCCCCTACCATTGTCTTGGAGGGCCGCTGCGCCCCGCCAACGGAGCCCCGCGTCCCCCCTGAAATTCAAGGTGTTTAAAAATAAATACAAATAATAATCTTTTTTATTTTTTTATATATAATATACCAAATTGGAACTAATCTATATCTACTGTCACTTTTCACATTGAACATGTGCTCTTTTATTAAATAAACGCTTTCCTTTTAAGTTGTGAGTTTAGTGTTTTTGACCTTAAAAAACACTGATGCATTAATCAATAACAACAATCCACAGCTCCTCTCTCTGCTCCAATGGATTTAAAAATTGCTTATGTTGTCTGACCTTCTGCCGTGTTTTTAATGTTATGTATGTCTAGTTTTTGCACACTGGGACAGAGTTGCACTCTGAATCTCGTTGTACTTTTTGTATAATGACAATAAAAGGCTTTAACTTTTAACTAGAAGGATTCTCTCTTCCACACCCCCAACCAAAATTGAGCATAGCAGGGTCCCTTTAAGATATCATGTGGACTTTCCTCTTAATGCTCACTGTGTGTACTTTTAAGGAGTTGCAAGAATCATCAGCCATGAAGGAGGCGTCGCAGACATCGAGGTTTTGCAGGTACGTTATCAGTTGTTATCAGTGAGTTGCTGTTACTCAAAGTGTTTCATGTGTAGCTGAGCCTGTGTGTTGTCTCTCCTGCAGGCGGCACTGCTCCATGACACAGTGGAGGACACAGACACTTCTTTTGCAGAGCTAGAAGCGAAGTTTGGACCGATTGTGGCTCGTATCGTTCAGGAGGTGACGGACGACAAAAGCCTGTCCAAACAGGAGAGGAAGCGTCAGCAGGTGGAACACGCGGCTCACTGCAGCCGCCAAGCCAAAGTGGTGAAACTGGCTGATAAACTTTACAACCTGAGGGACCTGAACCGCTGCACCCCCTCCGGTCAGCACCTGTCTTTAACTGTCAATGGACTTCATGTTTCATGGGATTTATTTCATGTTTCTTAACAAATCCGATTTAGAGAACACGATCCACAATGTGTTATTTAATCTCTTAATACTTTTTGACTTCCCTGCACTTTTGTTGATCTCAGAACCAAGAAAGATTCTCCCCAACTGAGGATGAAAACCTTTAAAACGGTTTAAAAATATCTAGTTTCTTTTTATTTATTTTTATGTTTTAAATACATCATTAATAAACAATTAACTGAAAGAGATAAGGGGCATTTGCTTGGGAAGTGTTTCAGCTAAACGAGGCTTTAGCTACACAGGGAATTCTTTTTAGAGAGAAAATGCATTGTTGGTTTTGTTATAGGATGGATTTGATAAACTCATGACTATACAAAAAATGGTACACATGATAAAGTGTATTGAACTCACCAAAACAAATGTACTCATACGGGAAATAAACCTGTCCAACAACTTTAATGGACTGTATTAAAACTAAAATAAAACTCTGAAAGGAGAGTTTATGTTGCAGTTGTGAGATACATGTAGTAAAATTGTAACAACTCCTGGTGAATTACTGTGTACCGATGCATGACAATGTATTTACTCACCATATTCCTCCCTCTCTGTGTGTTTTGCAGGCTGGACAGCCGAGCGGGTGCAGGAGTATTTTGTGTGGGCCAGTGAGGTGGTGAAGGGCCTGAGAGGAACCAACTACGCTCTGGAGGAGAGGCTGGAGGAGCTCTTCAGACAGAGAGGGGTCCAGCTCTGACAACACATGGGAGAGCACACCATTTGAATTACAATAGGATACATTTATTAGTTGTAAATTATAGAAATAAATCATATTTCATTTTGTTTCAGATGTGTGGTTATGTATTTTTTATTTTTTTTTATAACTAAATTAAGGGTATGTTAAAAGTGAGTAATATCAGTTATTCAATTCAAATTCAACTCCTCCAACAATGCAACATAGTTAAATAGAACATAACACAAATTCAAAAATAATTAAAGCGTTGAGCGGGTCTTCGATGCTCCGCAGGCTGTTGTTCGTACGCCGATATGTCACATAGGTGTCTCGAGGACTCTGCCGTTGGCAAACATGGGAAGTTTCAGGCTGATCGGATAACGTACATAGGAGTTACAGCAGTATCATAAACATTGTGTTTGATGGCGAGGGATCTGTCGCCATGGCAACAGCATTTGATGACACCCCATACGCCTAGATGTGTTGAGGGCTGCATCGTTATCAAACCTGTGAAGTTTTGGGCCGCTTGGAGTTTTGAGAAAACCGTGTTTCATGGCGAGCATTGTGTTTCACGGCGAGCATTGTGTTACCATGGCAATCTGACACGTAGATGTCTTCACAGCTGGACTGTTAGCACATATGTGAAGTCAATATCGTGCTTAACGGCAAGGGATGCGTTGCCATGGCAACAGCTTTTGAGGAAAACTCACTATTGTCATTGAGGTGTTGAGGGCCGGACCATTAACTGTCATCTGAAGTCTGGTGCAGTTTGGACCATTTCCCATTGAGTTACGACAACATCGTGTTTTATGGCGAGGGATGCGTTGCCATGGAAACGGCATATGATGACACCCCGTCATTGATATAGAGCTGTTGAGGGCCGGACAATTACCCATTATCTGAAGTCTGGTGCTGTTCTGACGATTTTCCATTGAGTTATGACGACATCGTGTTTTATGGCGAGGGATCTGTCGCCGTGGCAACGGCATATGGTGAGATTTCACGTAGAGCTGTTGAGGCATGGACCGGTGACATACAAGTGAAGATCAAATTTTAAGTAGAGCTGTTCAGAGCCGCAGTGTTAACCATCATGTAAAGTTTGGTGGCGTTCTTAGCATGTCAGTTGGAGATATGACATCATCGTGTTCCATGGCGAGGGATCGCCTAGCATCGAGCGAACGCGAACTCTGGCGCCAAATCACGGGAAAAAAAGTTTTGTGATGTCGTTTTTTCGCCCATGTCTCGACACGCTACCCGACGAATTTGGAGTCTATTGGATGAAGTCTCTAGTGCCTCATTCACACCAACGCAACTCCGGTTCAAGCTCCGTGCTAGAGCTTTTCAGGTTCATAACCGGTTCTTCGGTTTAGCTCCGGCTCTATTCACA
>NW_011362500.1:0-5356 GCF_000735185.1 Notothenia coriiceps
GAAAAAATAAACAATGTTTTGTTGCTTAAGCTTATGTATTCAGTCATTATTCAATGGTATACTAAAATCCATGTGAAAAAATTGCTTCTCACTGTTCTCAGGTCAAATATTTATATGCGATTAAAAATGCGATTAATTGCGATTAATTAATTACAAAGCCTGTAATTAATTAGATTAATTTTTTAATCGAGTCCCGGCCCTAAATATTATATTTTGATTTAGGTCAAAATATAATATTTGTAAACCTGAAGAGCCAGTGCCATGAACCTCACTGCCCGTCAGACGCTTATATATAAACATAAAAAAAACGGCACTGTCAGTTGGAAGCCAGTGGGTTTATAAGCAGATGATAATGGAGAGAAGGAGCTTTTTTTTGGAGCAATCGCTGCTACTCCTGGACAGATTGAGAGAAAAGTCCAATAAACTCTGTTCGTTTGATCATTTATTACATTCAAATAGAAAAAGGCAAAAATACAATACATCCCAATAGAAGTAAGTAAGAGTGTGATACGGTGGAAAATGTAGATGAAAGATGCGGTCAACAGAAATCTTCGACTCCAAACTAACCCCCAAAACCACAAGTGAGCAGGTGAATGCAGCAGGTTAACCCTCCCCCCCCAAAAAAAGCTACACTCAGGTGCCGTTTACACGAGAACAAAACGGGCTCGATCCGCATAGTTTCTCTTGCGTATAGCCCTGTCATTTACACGAGGCCATAACAAAACGATAGAAACGGACCCCACAAACGATAATTGGTCCCAAGGTGGATAGATTTGCAAACGAAATGCTCTGGGGGGTTCAACGGCTCTGTGTAATCGCCTCTATACGATCATTTCCCGATAGATGAAGCCATAGCCCCGCCTCTCCCCACCTCTGCTGCTCACTGCTGTAGCATGGTCAGTAGCTACTGCTAGTGCTACTGCTACTGACCATGCTACAGATGTAGTACAACATCTACAGCTCGACCATGCTACAGATGTTAGTGCAAAATCTACAGCTCCTCTACCACAACCATCAGCAACAAGTGGACATGGAGAATTACATGAACTACTACATGTTGCTAAATCCACTGTGGGGCATAAACAGAAGGGCAACCATGGCAACCATGCTCCGGGGTCTTCTTCGCTGCTTTTGGTGTATTTTGTGGCGGAAGTTACAGCGCCAGTTACTGGCCCGGCATATATACTACAGCGTGTCCAGCGCTTTCGAGCGGTCTCGTGTGGAAGTACAGCGCCACTTACAGTCCCGGCATATGTACTACAGCGTTTCCAGCGTTCTCGTGTGAACAGACACGTCAAATGAAACAAATACGTGTGAACGGAAAACTTTTTTGAAAACGCATACTGTGCATAAACGCAAACGTTCCCGTGTGAGCGGCACCTCAGATATAGGTGGCATTGCAAAAAATCAGACCTGGATCTATATTATGAACACAATAGAAAGTGGACTAAATGATATTGGCCCAAATCCGACATTTGGATTTGTGCTGTTTAGTTATGGGAAAACAAAATATCTCATTCACACATGCACAAAAAATCAGATTTGAGTCACTAAGTATTTAAAATAGTTTTTCATATTTTCTATGACTTCATGATTTTTCTTAATGACTATGGTTCATCCCTACAGGAGCCGGTGAAGTCAGAAGAGGCGAGGGACATGGCGAACCGCATCAACGCCTTCGGGTACCTGGAGTGCTCGGCCAAGACCAAGGACGGAGTGAGGGAGGTGTTTGAGATGGCCACCAGGGCGGCGCTGCAGGCCAAGAGGCGAGGCAAGAAGGGCGGCTGCACTGTGCTATAGAGCGTCAGGGCACACAGGGCTGGGTGGGGGAGGGGGTGGGGGACAGACCAGGCCAAATAACACACCCTCTCTGTGTCCTCTGGGGCACCAAGCTGGGCACAATTGTTTGGGGCATTATACGGAGAAGCTAAGAAAGTCCAACATGGCTAAAGGGGTAACAAAGAAAGATCGAATGCAGTAGAGTGGTGCAGGAATGAGTCCTTAACCCGGAAATGAGTTAGAATTTAGACACTTCCTGGCTCCATCATCTCGAATGTTTTTTTTTCTTCCAGAAATAAAGTATTTGGGTAATGCAAGCTTTTCACGTTTTAGTTCTACGACAGGAAATATGTAAGTAAATACCCCACTAACAGCGGTTGCTTAAAAGTTACACATTTGACTACATAACGCCAACACGCAAAATATTAGCCACCTTTAGATTAGCGATGTTGACATGTTTTTTTGTTTAGATCATTATGTTGGCTTTTTACTTCTGGCAGTTGCATTTAAGTATCATAAAAGTGGTGTTAATATGTGGAGATTATCCTGCTGAGCAAAACGTGCACGTATCATAAATGTCTGTTCCAAAAATCCAATACAAATAATCCCATTGCTTTTAGCCGAGGGAGCCCTTGTGCTAACTTCCGGGTCTGCCTACAAGATCACATCATCACTGCACCGCTCTGTAGACAAAGTCAATGTATAGATTATAGTACATGGTTAAAGCTTTCAAATCAAACTGCTATGATCTTCTTTTTTATTTTATTTTGATATACTTTATTAATCCCCGTGGGGAAATTGTTTCTCCGCATTTGACCCATCCTAGTGTTTATGATTAGGATACATGAAATCATGGAGAGAGCATGAATCACTCATGCCTTTTTAGTGTGGAGGGTTTGTAGTTTTTTCTGGTCTCCTCTGTCCTGAATTCACTGCTTCAGTGCCCCCCCGATGTATGCCTGCCTTTCTAAGTGTTGGGAGAGTTCCATGGCCTGCTGTGTGACTGTTCTCTTCTTTCTTTCTCCTATATTACCCATGGGCAATATAAACTGTATATGGCCTTTCTGTTCCATTATGCTGATTATTGGCATTCGAGTCATATGTGATGGTATGAGACCAACTTGTTTGAGTGTTTTATACAAGCCTGTTAATGAATGCAACATTAACAAAGATTAAGCCAAGCTTAACTTGGCTTTCAAGTCAGAATACTGTTTGTGATTCAATGGATCAGGACTGTCAAACACTGTCAACAGTTGAGTATTAAAAGGTTAACAAAATTAAAGAAGCTGTCATTTTTCAAAGAGTATTGGGGCCTTAATGTTCCTCCTCTACAGAGAGGGCCACACATTGATGTAAAACAGGTTTATATTAGAGGAATGCCTTTATTTTAATTTCCCATGAGTATATTTTATATCCTATTTTAGTAATGCGCCCATATTTTCTTATCTTTTTTAATTTGTTAATGCAAGCTCAACTCGTCCTCCACGTTACGGGTCTCTCTAGAAACATTCTGTATAATGTGCATTTCCACAGCATTATTTAGGTCGCTTCACAGCCATGTCCATTTCTTTTTAACAGCTTTTTTAAAAGTCTGTTTTTTATTGTATTGCTGTTAAGCTACCATCAAGGACATGCACACACTACTGAGTTTATATTTAATACTTGCCGCAGGTCATTAGATTTTCCCAGTTTCAGTGAGGCTGCTGTGGAAATGTACATTATACTGACATTAAGGAGAAATGATCTCAAGTAATAGCAGCCTCTGTTTTTAACTCAGCCATCATTTGTTGTCCAGTTGTTCGACACTCCCATTTTGAAAGCATTGGTTTTTATTTGGAAGTGTTTGGTGTACCTGTCTTCCAGGGCCTTATTGGAAGTGTTTGGTGCACCTGTCTTCCAGGGGCCTTATTGGAAGTGTGTTTGCAACTCTTCTTTGTTCTGCTTCTTATTCTTTTGTATTTTATTTTAACTACATGATATTCCACTGGCTTATGTTGTATTATTTGCACACCGCTTAAAAAAAAACCTCAGTGTGTGGTATACACGCTTTGAAAAAAAAGTCAAATTATGAAATGCTAAACGCAAGAAACCTCTGGTTATTTGTTAGAGGAATATTGTTTTGTAACGTATCCTCACATTTCTCCAGTTGTCTTTTTGTAATGTATTCTAAAGGAAATAAATTGTAACTGAGAATGACCAAATTCTGAGTCAAGCTTTGTCAGTTAATGAGTCATGCTTTGTCTACCATTCACCATTGTGTCAGTATTTACTAGGTTATGCAGTGTTGCCAAATTAAATAATAGTTTTTAATTGTTCTAACATTTGAATGCATACTAGTTTATAAACAATCCCAAAAACCGAAGAACCTACAAAGACTTCAGGTTGGCAAACCAGACATATTTTATAATAATTTGGGCTTTTTCCACAATTTCCTGAATTACAAACGAAGGCATTACCTCATTCTCTGTCCCCCAGGTTTTTTGCTACATTTATTTACTGACTTGTTTGTGATTTGAGTGCATTGGAATGGTCCACATTGTAGGAACATGTGTACTTTATCCTCATTCTTTGCTAAGTAATTGTCTTCCTTACTACCTAGGGTAGAGTCTATACCCATGAGGTAACTCAATGTAACCAGCCTCTCATCTTGTTCTTTGAATACTGTTAATATATCTGTCATTATATCAAGTCTGACCTTTTTACTCCTCATATTGAAGGTAATGCTGATACTGGTTAGCTGTACTTCTTCACTCAGAGACCATCCCAGAGCAAGGCGAGCCAACACGAGGCTTGAGGTTGACATGCTAGGAGTTTGCAGCATTAGAAAAAGTGCTCCCTACATCTGAGGTAATAGCAACCAACGCCTGGTTTTATGAGATTCAAAGATTTAAAGGGTGCATAGTACCTTAGTAGCCACAGTTTAGATGAAAGACGTAAGTCCCGAGCTCCTTCAACAATGCAACATAGTTATATAGGAAATAAAACAATTATAAAATAAAAATAGTGCAATAAGAAACAGAGTAGAATAGATTAGAATAAAATAGTGCAGATGTTGTTGCAAGACCAATGTGTAAGTGATGCAGATGAAGTAAACTATACATTTCAGAAAAATAAACAAGATAAATAATGCAGAGAATGTTGTAAGTGACCAAGTAGATGCGGGAGTCTATATACATGTAAATACAATCAGATATACAAGAACAGAATGTCAAATTAAATATTGTACAGTGAAATAAAATACTGTTTATTGTAGTGATTAACATTAAGGTACAGTATATCAATTGTAAGATGCAACCAGATGAATGCTGATGGAGGCACTTAACAGAGCTCAGGTGTTTAACAGTCTTATTGCCTGTGGGATGAAACTGTCCCTAGTCTGGTGGTTTTAGTCCGGATGCTGTGGTAACGCCTGCCAGATGTCAGCAGACAGAACAGTTTGTGGCTGGGGTGAGGGATTTTTTCCTGAGGCGCTGGGAGTAAAGGTCCTCCATGGATGGCAGCTTTGTCCTGGTGATGTTCTGTGCAGTTTTCACCACCCTCTGTAAAGCCTTACGATTGAGGGCGGTGCAGCTGCCGT
>NW_011362500.1:5466-7909 GCF_000735185.1 Notothenia coriiceps
AGGGGCCTCATCTATAAAGACTTTGCGTGGGATTCACCATGAAAAGATGGCGTAGGTGTGCCAGACGCACAGGATAACTCAGATGTAATGTAATGTTTTTACAAAGTGCAATCAAGCTGGGTTTGCACATGTATGTACAAACAGTTGGAGCTTTGTTTACAAAAAAAAAGATATTTATTTTGTGGTTTGTGTTCCGGCTGTCAATCAGCAGTGAGAAGTGTCTCCACTGCAGCCTGTGCGTCTCAACCCTCCAGCAGCAAATCTATCCAACAGTGAAAGGAAATAAAACAAATGTGTTGTGTGTGTCAGCTGTACAAATGTCCAAATACATGGTGTTCTTTGTTTCTATACCTCCTGTGTTTTTACGAGCAACGCATCAAGTCTGTATTTGTAAAAGACCGTTTAGAAACAAAGTTCTAAAATGCTTAACAATTTAAACACATTATAAAAATTGTCTATACAGCCAATAGAAAACAGCGTCAGTTTAAGCGTAATTCTGTCCTGTTTAGCACATAACTTAACAGAATACATTGTATGCCATGCAAGTATTATAACATATCAGCATTCATTTATTTCTCCAAATTATATTTGTGTGCACTTGTCTCTTATCCATTTTTGCTAATTAACTCTTCATACATGGGAGGTAATATTTAGATTTATGGTATTATTATACATGTTTCTCTCCATTCTTCCTTCTGCCAATGGTGTCGCAGTTTCTCATCTCTCCCGTTTTTGTGCGTAGACATGGGTCAAAGTGTCTGTGGAGGACCGCACATTTTCCCGTCAAGTTTGCTTTTCATAAATCGCAAACATTGCTTGGAACATTTTCGTAGGCCATGTTTTGAGCGTACGCAACGTTTATGAACGAGGCCCCTGGCCCTCCTACTGGAAGAGTTAATGGAGGACCCTCAGACGGCTGAAGAGAGGGTGTATGGTCCGTACAAACCACAGAGGAGATGTTGTTGTTATCACCATGGTAATGTATCTCTGCCTCAGTCCTCAGCTTCACTCCAGTGTCTGATGGAGTCCTGCCCCAAATTCCTGATAGCATGTCTCTGAAATAAAAGGTTTACAATCAACACAAGACATTTTTACGGTTTTATTCGGACTACTTTAGATTTGCATTTATCGTGTTGTAGTGAATTTCCAGAAATGTTTGTGTACTCGACATGGGAGGGACCTTATCTGTTTGCAAGATCACATTATAGAGGAACATCTTCTAGATAATTATTCAATAATAAATGAAATATTTGAGGTAGGATGGAAACCATTGTTATTTGTATCAAAACATAACTTTTTTATTTTCTTAGTTCCATATATTTGGTCAAAATGGACAGACAAGGCGAAGGCCATGACCTCAACAGAAATCGTAAGTACATGGTTCATTATTTTACACAGCCTTTCTGATGTGTAGTCTTTCCCAAAGCTATTTAAAGGAGATGATTTAGGCTGGAGCCACACGAGAACGGTAACGGTCGTATCCGCTATAGTTCTCTATCAGATACGGTTCGGCCACACGAGGCCGACATGGAAACGCAGATAACGATAACGGGTCCAAAGGTGGGTAGATCGGACGAAACGCTCTGGGGGGCCAAACGGCTCCATGTCTACGCCCTAAACGATCATTTTCTGATAACGATGACACAATAGCCCCGCCTCTCCCTACCTCTCCTGCTCACCCCCGTGTCACCCGCTTCATTGCTGATGTGTTTCGCCAACAACAACAGTTTTCAGAGTGTTTCGAGCCAGGTCCCGGGCCCTTTCTCATTTCATCAAATCCCCCTCCTCGACTCCTCGGTCCTCCGGTAGTGACCCGGAAATGAATTTCAGCGCGCCATGTTGAAGGACATCTCATTTCTCTAAATGCACTTCGAGGACCGAGGATCGAGCGTCGAGGAGGCTCTCTGGAGGAGCTCTAACCGAGGAGAGAGGAGAAAGGAGAGAGGAGAGAGGAGAGAGGAGAGAGGAAGCTCTCTGGAGGAGCTCTAACTGAAGAGAGAGGAGAGAGGAGAGAGGAGGCTCTCTGGAGGAGCTCTAACCGAGTAGACACTGATGGCTCCTCCTCGGCTCCTTCTTGGATGCATTTCCGGGAACAGAGATGTTTCAAAGAGTCGTGACGCACGGCCGGACTGATCTCAGCCAATGACAGCTCTGCATGCATCCCCTGGATATTATTTTATTAACTGCCTTCATCGCGACGCGATGTTTACAGAGAGAACAGCTGTGAGGTCCGTGCAGAAAGCAGAGCAGTGTGTAAAATATATATCACTCAGTATAACAGGCCTACTCTCTTTATTTGCTGTAGTTTAGTAGATATCTACAAACAAAGAGTCGATATTTTTCTAAAACCATTTAGTGCTTCACATAATAAAATACACAACGGCTGTGGCGTAGATGCGTGGACATGTTGTGTGTTGTGGTGGGAGGTCGAGGATTTCGTATA
>NW_011362500.1:7954-15037 GCF_000735185.1 Notothenia coriiceps
TTAGAGTCAGCTGAAGACGACGGAAAGGAGGTACCACTTTGCTGGTCCCCACATCGCGTGAATTACGTAACGTAACGGGGTATTCCTCTACATGAACTCAACCCCGTCTTGGAGACGAGCGCGGCAAGGATATACTCGACCAAGAAGTTTTCTTCTCTTTTTTAAGTTTCGTCGGTCCTATTCCCAATTTGTTAGTAGACAAATTTACCATTTTATTATGTTATGTAGTGGATTAGTGGGATAGTAGATTAGTGCTTCGTAGACGTTGTCGTCGAAGTTTACGTCTTACGAGGCCCGGGTTCAAGATGGGGGCGCCCTCTGTGCAGAGTCCTGGCGTTCAGTTTTTAAATTCTCGGCGGCTAGAAGTTTTACCTAGTGTTGTAAATATGTGTCCACCCCTCCTACAAAACAGCGACGAGCAAGGGATCGTATAAACAATAACCCGCTCAAGTGAAGACTCGCTCGATCGGTCACTCAACCCGTCATAAAGGTAACCAGCAAAGTGAAGACCCGCCCTGGGGTCGTGCACGTCACCAGCAGTCAAACAGCTAAGGTAGACAAAGCGAAGGAACACACACACACACACACCAACACACACACACACACACCACACACACCACACTACACACAGCACACACACAACACACACACACCAGACACGGAGACACAGACTCCGTCACCATACTACACACACACACACACAACACTCACACTCCTGAGAATGTCCTGTTATGAGTAGAGGGGATTTTTAGAATTTTGTGTTGTGGAGGATATACATAGGAATAGTGTGTTGCAGGTGGACAAAAAGAAATACTTTCGGTATAAACATTTTAGGGTTTCAGTAGCAGATCAGATCTGTAGAAATTCTAATCCGTATTTTATTGTCGAATTGCAAGGTACCGATTCCTGCAAGGGACTTGAGAGGAAGTGGGGTTTCAGTCGAATGAAATCTTAGTCTTCCCTTAACAAGATTGAACACGACACTGGAGTTAGTAGAGGGACTAGGACTATTCGTCCAGGAACGTCCTGTGGCGTGATGTGAATACGTTGTGGTTGTAGGAATAGCCAATAGAATTGATTACGTACGACCTTTACTTAGTGATTAATTGTCCTGAAATTTGACGTAATATAACGTCCTTGGGGGAGAACCCGAATTAGTAGTATCAAAAATCGTAATGTCTCCTTGCGGTTGCTGAGACCTGCAAGTCTTCAGACCCTTGACTTTCGGTCTAACGGTTTCCAGTAGGAGTATAAGAGTTGGTGTTGGGCGGGTTTTAGTTGTGGGGGGCTGGTGTGTGTTTCACTTTCTTGTCTTATCAATGAAACAGGCGGAAGTTTAATATTTGTGTGTCTTATATTACTTCACTAAATTTTATTTATATTAGTGTTGTACGGCGTCAAAAACGCACCGGTACACAGAAATCAAACTTTCGGGTCGCTGCTAGGACAAGTAGATCAGTAGCTTTTATTATACGATAATGTCCCGCCTGACCGGGTTGACACCACAAGACCTCTTAGTGTCTGCATGCGGCAGGTCGGCCTGGGCTCGGGCAGCGTCGCCAGGCCTGCGGGAATAAAATAAAATTGACACCCACGGTAGTTACATTCACGCGGACTCGGTCGCTTTTCAGGTTCGTAGGGGCGTCGCTCCGAGGGGGAGGTCTAACTGTATTAGTCTTTTCTCAGGTCGACTATTTTCATTTCCTCGCTCCTCGGTCTCACCGGAAGTTGATTTGTCTGCGCCATCTTGAGTACCGTCCCATGGCTCTTATTTCTGCCGGAGGACCGAGGATCGAGGAGCGATAATGGAGGAGCGATAATGGAGGAGCGATAACCGAGGAACCAACAGACCATCCTCCGATGAAATCCTCAGATACTTGCCCCGTCCCCTTACTGTGTATCGCTCACTTATTGGACAATGCAGCGCATGCACTGATCTGATGCTTCTTGACATGAGAGCCGTTTCCCAGCGGAGTGAAGAAAATAAATGAAACTCACGAGAGTCACTCCTGAGTTTATACTGTGTTTTGTTTCAATTCATGTATCATTTAGTTACAAATATGTGATATATCTGAACAACAAAGTGGTCAAAAATCATTTTATTCATTCTGAGGCCCTCTGGGCGGGGACCACTGCACAAGGCGGGGCCCCATGCAGCCTGCGTGATTAGCCTGTAGGGAGGGGCGGCACTGCCTAGAAGTTATCCTTCTGCGCTGCGTTGAGTGCATGGCTTCATTCTGCAGGTAACGGGGAGACACACTCTGCCGGCGGTCTTGTTCAGGATCCGAAAATACAATTTAAATATTTCGCACACTTATTCCTAGTGTGCCATTGGTTACGGTCCCACGTGCAAATGGTGGCACGCGTGCCAGGGGTTGCCGACCCCTGATATAGACGGTTCGGCCACACGAGGCCGACAGGGAAACGCAGATAACGGTGGGTAGATCTGCGGGTGAAACGCTCTGAGGGGCCAAACGACTCCGTGTCTACACCCTATACGATCATTTTCTGATAACGATGACGCAATAGCCCCGCCTCTCCCCACCTCTCCTGCTCACCCCCGTGTCATTGCTGATGTGTTTTCGCCAAAAACAACAACAGTTTTCCGAGTGTTTCGAGCCAGGTCCCGGTATCTCGCAGGACAGTGTACCCAGCAGGTGCCTCCAGCAGACCCACCCGCACGGCAGAGTTTCCGTTTGGCGAAATCTAAAATTCTCCGGTCAAAATGTCGCTTATTGCATGGAAACCATGCTCGGAAGTCTTCTTCGCTGCTTTTGGTGTATTTTGTGGCGGAAGAACAGCGCCACTTACAGGCCGGGCATACAGCGTCTCCAGCGGGTCGAGCGGTCTCGTGTGGAAGGACACGTTTCTGGTGCCTATTGCGTGTGGACGGAATACTTTTTTGATAACGATTTCGGTTCGTTTGTGTTACCGTTCTCGTGTGGCTCCAGCCTCAGCTGATAAGGTGGGAGGTGTTACCTTGGTTGGTGATTGACTAATGTTTACACAAGCCAAAAAACCTTTATGACATCATGAAGTGGTCAAAATCTGATCAGCTCATTTTCAGACAGTGTCTTATATAAATGGATCAGGACAAAAAGAGAGCAAATCTCTTCTCCTGAAACTTTCAGAATCTCTTTACACAGAGGGGACACATGTTTGTGTATAAAATAAAAGACATGAAAAAGTTGATTTTGCATAATAGGTGACCTTTAAAAAGATGAAGCATGATTACACTGAGATGAAAATCTGTGCGTAAATTCAGTCCTTCAACCCCATGTTTGCTATGTGTGTATGTTGTGCAAGTGGCATAAATAAAAGCTTTTCCATGATGAGGCTTTGAAGGCGTTATGAAACGGCTGCACAGTGATGGAAAATGCTCTTATTCAGCACCAGAGAGGAAACTGTGATGCCCCTGTGCCTGCTAAGGTGTAATTAAATTCAAGAGGTACAGCCATTCAGATGAAACTATTTCCTCCAAGTTATCAGAGCTGCCCAGCTAATTTTCTTTTGTCCGTTTCAATCGAGTTACTTAAATTGATGGTGCTGTTATAGAGGCCTCCATCTCTATCTCACTGTAATATTAGAGTATATTGGTCTTGAAAGTATGTTATAATTATAGTACTTCTACAACAATGAAAACCATTGCATAACTTATACTTAGAGGGGTTGAAATTAGATGGATAGATGGATAGAAAGATTGTATTCAGCTACAGGGATTGTCTCATTACAACAACTTTGTTCAAAATGATCTAAATCCATGAAAATTGACATTTTCTACATAAAATTGCAAAACAGTGTCTCTTTTAAAGTTGCAGAATTATTTTGAGTTAGTTTAAGATGACTCATGCATTGGTACGTATGTGCGACATGTTTTGAGCAACAACGTTACTGCTAAGTCTGTGACGTCTCCTCCTGTCCTGAACACAAGGCGAGCGTCATCGTCTGTCTCCCCAAGGAACGTGCGAATCAGTCTTTGTCATAAAAGATAATGAAGCTCAGAGGAGCATGCAGTATCTCACAAACATGTCAGGTGCTCTCTTGATGGAGAAATAATTAAAAGTACTCAAAAAGTTGTTTGGT
This sequence comes from Notothenia coriiceps, assembly GCF_000735185.1. Lineage (NCBI taxonomy): Eukaryota > Metazoa > Chordata > Actinopteri > Perciformes > Nototheniidae > Notothenia > Notothenia coriiceps. Next base: position 12,038 of record NW_011362500.1, read on the forward strand.
TAATATGCACAAGGAATTTTCTTTGCAGCAGAAAAATAACAAATGAAGAAATAATGAAAGGAAATTGTTTAATCTTTAATGCCATGGCTTCATTAGTTTGTATTTGTTTCTGGCCAAGAAAAGGGGTTTTTAAAACCCCTTTTTTCTAAAGTGGTCCTTAATGGAAAAAACAAACATACTGTATGGAAATGTATGATTTAAGAGAAAACAACTAATCCCACAAGCTACTCATCATCCGACCTTCAAACTAACTCCCTTACAAATTAACCTTCCCCATATATCTGCCGATACATTTATTTATGCTTTTAGGGGTTTTCCCTTTCCTGTAGTGTTTTATATAGGTTTTTGTGCATGTAAATTGTCTGCAAAGGCTAAAATCACCAAGTTCAAGCCACACACTCCCCTATGTCAAGGTTTGGTAAATATGCTGGACCCAAATGCAGTATAAAAACCAGGGAGGCAGATATAAGAACAGGAACAAAAGTGAGCTTTATTAAAATGAAAGCTGTACTTACAAAAACACAAACACAAACTACAGGTGCAGGCAAGGTTAAACAAAAGGTAACAAACAAAACTAGAACATACCGGGAACACTCAGGAGATACAGGAGGGCAGAACAGGGATATCCAAAACATGGGATCAAGAACCAAACCACAGGAAAAACAACAATGACCCAACAAGGAACAAAAGGGAAAGCAAAACTAAATACACAGAAGGGTAATCACAAGACAAGACACAGCTGGGGAGGGGAGGTGAGACACCGGACAACAGGTGAACACAATGAGACAGTCAGACAGGAGGGAAAACACAGGGACAGGAAGCAAATACAGACATGAGACAGGGGGTGAACACCTTTCAAAGTAAAAAGGAAACCAACCGACTGTGACAATTCAAAATAAAACAGAAAATAAACAGATGGTGACACCCTGTCCCTGTCTGAAACGCTTCGATTGTAGTCCTTTGTTTACTTCCGCAACACAGTGACATCACTACGTAACACTTGCACTTCCATTGGCTAGTGCTCCAACACATTGTAGGCTACGTGATATGTTAAGGAGGGACATCTCTAAGCGGTTGACCAATCACAACAGAGCCGACCAGCTAACCAATCAGAGACTGGGTTCTGTTTTCAGACAGAAGGTGAAAAATAAAGACCTTTTTGAACATTAAAGCATGGAAACATGTCACAATTAGGGTGACCAGATGTCCCGCTTTGCGCGGGACTGCACAGCATTTTCACGACTTTTGGTGCGTCCCGCAAATTGAGAAGATGTCCCGCATATTTCATTTTGATTGGCTAAAACGCTTTTATTAAAATCAGATTTATCCAATGGCTGTTGAGAAAGCAGGGAAGGCTATCATCACGGGGCTGTGTTTGCTGTCAATCAAACTGTAACACACGGCGGGTGCTGGTCAAGTGTTAACCAATGAGAGTAACTCACTCACACACTGACACACCCCCCCCGCGGCCCCGCCAAACAACGAACAACGAAAGGCAATAACGCATGCGACGCAGTAGGTTATGGAAAATGGAGGAAACTGAAACTACAGCTAAGAAGAAAAGAAGATGCACATACAACAAAGACTGGGAAGACACTTACCCATGGGTGAAGCCAGTGCAGGGCGACTCTCAGAGAGTTTTTTGCAATCTTTGCAAGAGTACTTTTTCAATTTCACATGGCGGTGAATACGACGTCAAAAGACACAGAGAATGCAGTTCTCACAAGAAACGTGTCGCTCAAAAAGAGACATCCCACTCTATGGAGACATTCCTACTCAAATCAAAAAATGATGGCCACTCAGACAAGGAAACAGCAGCAGAAATAACCAGTGTTTACCATACAGTGCAACACTCCCAATCATACCGGTCAAATGACTGGTAACAAGCTAGCGCCGACCATTTTTCCAGATTCTGAGATAGCAAAGAAAATGTCATGTGGTCGTACAAAAGCAGCGTCCATAATAACAGATGTGCTTGCCCCTGCCTCTGTGGAGAGTTGTTTGACAGAGTTAAAGACACCAGTGGTTCTAGGTGACAAAATAGCCCACACACCATTTTTTTCAGTGGCTTCAGATGCTTCAAATCATGGCACTATAAAACTCTTCCCACTGTCTCTGAGATATTGGACCCCAGAGTTGGGTTTGAAAAGCAAGATACTTGATTTCTATGAGGATAGTGATGAGTCAGCTGCTACCATACACCGCCAGATTACAAGCAAGCTAGAAGACCGGCCACTAAAGCCTTCTGAAAAAAGGAGGACGGAAGGTGTTTGAATGTGCGTGCATAGCAGGTGGACTTTTAACGATCTCCGTGGTAAGTATGAGACGTTAGGGTTCTGAATTAATTTAGGTGGTTTGTTGACTGACTAACATGGGTGCGCAATTAGAAAACTTTTGTACTTTAGGACACCAGAGACTCGGCGTCGCTGTGCCTCACTAAGTTTCGCCCAGAAGACGACAACCAAGACCTAGACCACAAGAAACACAATCCACCTATTTGTCTGACAGGGCACAAAACCACAACGACACGGCGACAGTGCAGACAAGGGACTAGAGACGCAGGGCTGGGCTAAACTATAATTGTCACTGTCTTGTTTTTTGGAATTATCATTCGGGCGCCGCTTTTAGTCCTTCAGTTGCAATGATGTGATATTAGAGCTAATAGAAAGCAGTGACGTAGCTATGGCTTAGGCAGGCAGTCGTAGCGTACGTAGCATCTTTGCTAATAAAAGTTGTGGGGATCACTTGTAGACGAAAGTAAGAAGACATGCAAACGTCTACTCCTTTTCACTGACTTACAAAACAAGTGATGTTGGAGTCGAGTACAGGTACGAAGTTGGACAGAGGTCGTACGAACGTCGACAACACGTGATACACCCGGTATGTCATTCGGGAAATTACTACGGTGACAACAGACTAAAATCGAAGACCTTTGACTTAACAAAGAGGGCATTAAAATGTGAACGTAACAGCCGTCACATACGACTTTAGTACAGTCAA
>NW_011362500.1:15082-18454 GCF_000735185.1 Notothenia coriiceps
CCCACCTGTCTGACGCTTAGGGGGTGCTGCAGCGGCCCTCCAGCACTCCCCCTTCCAGCGCCCATGCACACAGGTATGTGCTGCCAAACATAGAAGAGCGTCTGAGCAGCTGTGGAATGCGCAGCTGAGGCAATGTGTCGGGGATGAAACGTGCAAACTCAGCAGCCACCCACTCTCTCATATTTTTCCCTCAGTGTGTCATTGCACTGGAGCTCAATCAAACTCCATTTGCAGGTTTGTTGGTTGCGCTTTCCACGTCAACTCCAAAAGGATTGGCGAGGCAGTTCAAACCTGCTTTTTTGAGCTTCAAAGTCAGCAAATCCGGCGTCGGAAGTCGGCGCAAGTTATGTTGAGTTATCAGCAAACTGTGCTCTCGGGAACACAGCCGGTAGAGATGCTTCTCCTTTCATTGTCTGGCAGCTGGGAAAGTGGCTCAAGTTTTCTTTCCGCATCTGGTGTCTCCCACAGGATCAGCTTGGTTTTAAACGCCTTCTACTGTACTGTACAATATCAGAGATGACACGGCCCTCCCTGCAGCCTGCAGGTTCATCGCATTCAATGTCTTGTGATGTCCGCACAGAAACGCCACTTTCACACATAAATGTTTCATCTCGGAGCGCTCTGTTTGTGGTCTTTCCCTTTGCTTGTTCCACTGGACACACAGATCTCCTCGATGCAGCTTCCGAAACATCTTTGCACGCTCTGCCCTTGGCTTCACAGCCTTCGCATCAGCCGTGTGATAGGGCAAGTCACCATACTCTGTATCTAGACTCGCCAGAATGCCTTGAACTGGCGGTGATTTAAACCTTTGGCCTAATGAAGTTAACTTGCTCGGCGTTATGATGCTCAATTACATGATCCATTTTTCAGGCTTCTTGCCACATAACGACTCCTGGCTGGTATTACGCGCAGTGGATAAGCTGTCCAGCTCACCTGGTGACGTTTTCGTCCCGCATCCTCTCACGTATTCTTTGCCCACCAATCCCACTCCTATGTCCAACATCGCGGGTGCTCCGTCTGTTGTCAATCCCCACGAGTTTTCCCCAAGGCAGCCCCATCTCATTTTACACATCTGGATACATCTTCAATACAGATCTTGTCCTGTAGTTGTGCCATGCATAGGACGTAATGCCAAAACTCTTCTGTTATGCAGGCTGGAGTCAACTCCACCCGGGAATGAAAATTGACAGCTGGGCAATGTCACTTGTGTCGGTGCCTCTCATCCGCACCAGTGAATATGCGCGATAAATCTTTTCCCTTTTCCACAAGCTTGTTCTTTTAGATTGGTGGAAAGCGGGTCTACACGTTCAGTCAACGGTGTTTCTGCTCAGGCTCTACGTTTGAAAATAGGCTGCCTCTTTGTCCTGGGCCACCGTGTCACAAAACTTTAAGCAATACAGTTTTTGATAACTCTCCCTCTGGTAGAAGGGCGGGCTGATTTTGCAACTTCTTCTGCCACAATAAAAATAGCCTTGACAGCAGCCTCCGCTTTGTGATTTGGCTTTTGTGAACAGAGCTGCCGGGCCGCTTAAATCGTTTTAATTCTTCCACCTTCTGTAGCCTTTGTCCATGTCCATATTCTTGTCTATTGTCTTTGTGTTTCCTTAGTACGTTTTTCATGGTGCCTTCTAGATTATGCCGTAGATTGCCTTTCATTACGGCCACACTTCTCCCAACCCCACAGAAGACACACAGCTTTGCCTTTTACCTCCGTAACATGTACTCTGCCTCCCACTCTGGCTTTAACCGCCCTGTTCTCACCGTCCACCTTCCGGTTTAGCCATTATTGGGGAGCGGGGTTGCTGAAAGTTGACATCGCCCTTGAATGCTGGATGACTAACGAAGCGAGGCCCACTTGCGGCGCTGATGATCGCCCCCCGGGGCTTAGCCGTTGCAGTCTGTGGGGAAATGTAGGTCTTGGGTGGCGTGAACACAAGCAGGCGGCGTGTGGCCTGCGGGCCGGTTCTAATACTAAATCAAATATCATCCGGGGGCCAGATAATTCATATCGCGGGCCCGGATCTGGTCCCGCGGGCCTGACTTTGACACCCCTGGTCTAGGTCCTAAGTGGTTTTAGATTCAGGACCTGCGTCTAATGTGGGTCAGGACTTTAAAAAAAAGCATCAAAATCTCCCTTTTTGTATTTTCACAAATAGAATAAAGGTTTCACAAATCTGAAACTGTGTTATAAAGAATCTTTTGACCCTCTGGGATAATGCAGTCCAGATTTGATGAGTGTAGGTCTAGTGGTTTTAGATCAGGACCTGGTCTAATGTGGTCAGGATGCGAAAAAAGCACTGAAATCTCCCTTGTTTGTATTTTCACAAATAGAATAAAGGTTTCACAAATCTGAAACGGTGTTATAAAGAATGTTTAGACCCTCTGGGATAATCCAGTCCAGATTTGATGAGTCTAGGTCTAGTGGTTTTAGATCAGGACCTGGTCTAATGTGGTCTAGATTTTAAAAAAAGCATCAAAATCTCCCTTTTTGTATTTTCACAAATAGAATAAAGGTTTCACATATGTGAAACGGTGTTATAAAGAATATTTAGACCCTCTGGGGTAATCCAGTCCAGATTTGATGAGTCTAGGTCTAGTGGTTTTAGATCAGGACCTGGTCTAATGTGGTCTAGATGTAAAAAAAAGCTGCAAAATCTCCCTTTTTTGTATTTTCACAAATAGAATAAAGGTTTACCAAATCTAAAACGGTGTTATAAAGAATCTTTAGACCCTCTGGGATAATCCAGTCCAGATTTGATGAGTCTAGGTCTAGTGGTTTTAGATCAGGACCTGGTCTAATGTGGTCTAGATAAAAAAAAACATCATAATCTCCCTTTTCGTATTTTCACAAATAGAATAAAGGTTTCACAAATCTGAAACGGTGTAATAAAGAATGTTTAGACCCTCTGGGATAATCCAGTCCAGATTTTATGAGTCTAGGTCTAGTGGTTTTAGATCAGGACCTGGTCTAATGTGGTCTGGATGCGAAAAAAGCACTGAAATCTCCCTTGTTTGTATTTTCACAAATAGAATAAAGGTTTCACAAATCTGAAACGGTGTTATAAAGAATGTTTAGACCCTCTGGGATAATCCAGTCCAGATTTGATGAGTCTAGGTCTAGTGGTTTTAGATCAGGACCTGGTCTAATGTGGTCAGGATGCGAAAAAAGCACTGAAATCTCCCTTGTTTGTATTTTCACAAATAGAATAAAGGTTTCACAAATCTGAAACTGTGTTATAAAGAATATTTAGACCCTCTGGGATAATCCAGTCCAGATGTGATGAGTGTAGGTCTAGTGGTTTCAGATCAGGACATGGACTAGTGTGGTCTACATGTAAAAAAAGCACTGAAATCTCCCTTTTTGTATGTTCA
>NW_011362500.1:18514-19422 GCF_000735185.1 Notothenia coriiceps
CTCTGGGATAATCCAGTCCAGATTTGATGAGTCTAGGTCTAGTGGTTTTAGATCAGGACCTGGTCTAATGTGGTCTAGATTAAAAAAAAGCATCAAAATCTCCCTTTTTGTATTTTCACAAATAGAATAAAGGTTTCACAAATCTGAAACAGTGTTATAAAGAATGTTTAGACCCTCTGGGATAATCCAGTCCAGATTTGATGAGTCTAGGTCTAGTGGTTTTAGATCAGGACCTGGTCTAATTTGGTCTACATGTAAAAAAAGCACTGAAATCTCCCTTGTTTGTATTTTCACAAATAGAATAAAGGTTTCACAAATCTGAAACGGTGTTATAAAGAATCTTTAGCCTCTCTGGGATAATCCAGTCCAGATTTGATGAGTCTAGGTCTAGTGGTTTTAGATCAGGACCTGGTCTAATGTGGTCAGGATGCGAAAAAAGCACTGAAATCTCCCTTTTTTGTATTTTCACAAATAGAATAAAGGTTTCACAAATCTGAAACGGTGTTATAAAGAATGTTTAGACCCTCTGGGATAATCCAGTCCAGATTTGATGAGTCTAGGTCTAGTGGTTTTAGATCAGGACCTGGTCTAATGTGGTCTAGATTAAAAGAAAAGCATAAAAATCTCCCTTGTTTGTATTTTCACAAATAGAATAAAGGTTTCACAAATCTGAAACGGTGTTATAAAGAATGTTTAGACCCTCTGGGATAATCCAGTCCAGATTTGATGAGTCTAGGTCTAGTGGTTTTAGATCAGGACCTGGTCTAATGTGGTCTAGATTAAAATAAAAGCATCAAAATCTCCCTTGTTTGTATTTTCACTAGGGCCGGGACGCGATTAAAAAAATTAATCTAATTAATTACAGGCTTTGTAATTAATTAATCGCAATTAATCGCATTTTTAATCGC
>NW_011362500.1:19467-23267 GCF_000735185.1 Notothenia coriiceps
AAAAAAGCTGCAAAATCTCCCTTGTTTGTATTTTCACAAATAGAATAAAGGTTTCACAAATCTGAAACGGTGTTATAAAGAATCTTTAGACTCTCTGGGATAATCAAGTCCAGATTTGATGAGTCTAGGTCTAGTGGTTTTAGATCAGGACCTGGTCTAATGTGGTCTACATGTGAAAAAAGCACTGAAATCTCCCTTTTTTGTATTTTCACAAAGAGAATAAAGGTTTCACAAATCTCAAACTGGGTTATAAATAATCTTTAGACTCTCTGGGATAATCCAGTCCAAATATATCGGCTATGCAGCGATTTAAGAGGTACAGACACTGAGGATTGTTCGCTCAGCGCTGTAAATTAAATGTCCCTTAACTTTCCCCTTAACTGCCGAATCGGATGCTCTGAATCGGAAGCCAACTTCAGCGTCGTATCAAAATGTAACACTCGCGCTTCTATTGGCTAGCGAGAGGCAACACATACATGTACACGAGACATCTCTAAGCGGTGGACCTATCATAACAATGTGTGTCTCACAGTATGGTCTCACCTCGTCTCTCCATCCCTTGAGGCAGCTGAAGGTGCCCTCTTGTCTCAGGGTCCGCAGGACAGCGTCCACAGCCTCAGTCCTCCTCCCGGAGGAGTCCAGGCTGGGTCGCAGGGACACAGCGCCCCCTTGCGGCGGACTGAACACATCCGGAAACTGGCTCAACAGCGGGGCGAGCTGAGGAGGAATCCAGCCAACCTGAGCTCCATTTATCTCAAACCGAAAGCAGCTAGCACGACAGGAGCCTGCGGGGAGGTGGAAGGGGCGACTTTAAAACCCGTTCATACCGTCCACTGCATGTTTAACTCGGTGTCTCTGGTGTAACTTACCTGGTGAATAAAAGTTATTCATTCGGCGGAGCAGCTGGACTATCTTTTGCGACCACTGAGAGTGAGACATTTTTCAAGAATGTCAGGAAAACGCCACTCAAACGTAGCCCTGAGGTAGCGCGGGAGGAAATGTGCGAGGTTACTAATATTGTGATTACATAGAACTGGATACAACTAGCATCTCTGGCCGAACCAAATTACCGCCGTGTTTTCATAACAGTGGCCAACACGCATGTCTGTCTGTCAGTTTCTTTCTTCTTCGCTGGATTTGGCAGATTGGACACTGCAAATGCATTTTAGTTCCCTCTATCGTTACTGTTCGTCAAATTGCAACATGCAATCCTTTACTGTCCAATATTGGTTACCGTTAAAATGACTAGTTGCATGTTGGAAATTGTAATTAGTTACCTAATCTAGGTATCACAATCAAAAGTAATGTAACCTGATGATTATTTCCGTTACTTCTGGATTACAATATCAAATGCAATGTAAATACAAGAACAAATGTATATCAATAAGATGTTTTTAACTGAAGTGTATTATTTAAAACAACAGAACCATGTGACCTTAGAAAAGAAGAAACCAAGACATTTAGGATAACAAATGTGTCCTCTTAAATCATAATGCGAAGTATATTTTTTAAATGCAGTTTCAGTTTAACATTTTTTTTAAGCAAACCCGGTATTTCTGTTTCATAAATCTGCATCACTGCATTAAATACAATATATTTAAAGTAAAGAATACCAAAAGTAGCCGTAATAAAAAACAAAATGTGGGCAGTACGTATATATCTATAATAATACTGATCTTTGTTTTAATAGATTTTATATGGGTTGACCATAACAAATGTATTGTAACACTTTAATCGTGCTTGTAATCCAAATATTTTAAAAACATGAAATCTGATTCAAAAAAATGTTATGTTAGTGTAAGACTAAAGTCATAAAATGAATTCATATCAACACATGTGCACATATGCCTACTGTATATGTAAGAACATACATCTGTAAACCTGCATGAACAGCAATGTGATTGTCTTTGTAACACTCAAACACACTGTTCATTCAATTTCCCACTTCAAGTTCCCCAGAACCTGCCTCTTCTTTATATGTGCTTGATTCAACTGTTTTTTTTGCTACTCACAGTGATTTCTCCCTGAAGCGATTGCCTGGCAACGTACCTTTTTCTCCATTTGTCTGACGGCTTTAGTTATTTTCCATAGCATGATTCTTTTCACACACTTCTAAGAAAAATCCTGTAGTACCATATTTTGTATTTAAGAATACATCCAAATGTACGTTTAGAAATATCTAAAAGAAACAGTAGAGCTCCTGCGGTCACGTGACTTTTGGTTATCAGCCACCATTTTGGCAGTAAACATGACGACCAGCGCCAGCGTTTTCCTACCGTGCGAGTATACATCTCATTTTATTTCAAGTGAAATTCGGCTTTATAGTACAAAATTAGAAAGATTAAATATAAGCGACCCATATAATGCACCCGGTGTGCTTTTCAAGAGCATAACCTCCTGCTCTGAAGACGATGTACCCGACTTGCGCTACGCGGACATCCACAGCTATCTTGTAAGCTTTCCATCAGTGTACTGAAGGATTATTTGAATTATTTGAAGTATTAAAGTAACGTGTTATGACTGATGGAAAGCTTACAAGATAGCTGTGGATGTCCGCGTAGCGCAAGTCNGAAGTGTACAATTTCTTTTAACACAGTTCATCATTCATATTAAGCTCATCTACTGCTGTACATAAATAACACTGAATGAATTAATTATTTGTTTAGAGGAAACTAAAGAATGGCTTCAACAAGAAACGATCACATGTTTATACCTAACAGGTAATTACAAATTAAATTATAAAGCAGCCACACAATTACATCACTATGAAATATTCATATATTATATTAAAAATACCAATGCATGCCAGTATTTGTTGTGTTTATCTGTATTTAATGAAAAACATGGCTGGGTTGCTGGTTTGTGGGTCGTTAGCACTCTCTATCTAACCACTCGTCCAGGTGCTTTCTCCGAGTGATGCAACCAACTACCGCACACGTAGTTCCTGAACCACTTTTATTCATGTTGTAATTGTTATATCCTCTTTGTCTCTGCGATATCAGTGCTTTGTCGGCACAACGGAGCTAGCTAGCAAAACAAACCCAGTCCGCCAAAACGGAAGTGCATTGCATCGAAGGGAGGAGTTCAGGATGTAGAGCGGAAACGGCTCAATAACTTGTGTATATGATGTCCTTGCCCTGCAGGTACTCCACATTCTTCGCAGCATCCTCACTGGGAGAGGCCCACTTGCATTTCTTGGATGTGCAGCTGATCTCCTCGTGCCTTTCGTTGTTTTTTCCCCACAGACTGAAGAGAACAGCTGACACATGAGAGCAGCTCTCCCCGAGTCCCGCTGTGCAGTTGCAGTGGGCTCCCAGCACAACACCGTCGTTCCTGACCACCACCCATGGCTTTAGTTGACTTTCATTAAGCCTTTGGGAGTGATTAACCTATATATGAAATTCAAAAATAGATAAATAAAGGTTAAAAACGCCAGCCACTTTGGTTGAGTACGTTCAAAAATACAAACTAGTTTCAGACGCACTGCAGTAGCTATCCGAGCTAATAAACAAACATGCTAACGTGACACTGCCGTAGCTAGACAAGCTAATAAACAAACAATGCTAACGTGACACTGCCTATCAAACTGGAATAATTTAATACTTACCCTTGCAGTGATGATGCCGAAGTTTTTGGATGTAAGACTCCACAGTTGAATGTTGTTTACGAAGCCGGACTGACACCATTTGTAAGCCTCCAAGCTTTTGTAAGCTCTGAGGGAGTCTCCTGAGTACACTGATGGAAAGCTTACAAGATAGCTGTGGATGTCCGCGTCAGAGCAGGAGGTTATGCTCTTGAAA
>NW_011362500.1:26104-37563 GCF_000735185.1 Notothenia coriiceps
AAACTTTTCCACCAATAATTCCAATAAGTATTCCAAAATGTATTCACTTCAGGTTTACGAAAGTAACTGTAATCAGATTACTCGTTTTTCAAATGTAACGCCAGCTGAATACAGTTAGCCTACTTGATTTTTGTATTCTGATTACGTAACGCCGTTACATGTATTCCGTTACAACCCAACCCTGCTTCTAGGCTACTGTCCCGCAGCTCCAGCCTCTCTGTTGGACTCTGTCGCAGCGGGGCTACTGCTGTGGTCGTGCGGACTGCGGAGCGCACAAAGCAGACTCTTCACAACGAAGGATCACTTCTTCTTCAAGGCAGGGAAGGTTTCGTAGTACGCAGTCTACTGTCCCGCAGCTGCTGCCTCTCTGTTGGACTCCGGTACTGCACCTTACTCACGAGATGTTGTAAAAAATTGGTGGGGGGCGAACGCACTAACCACTCCGCCAACGCCACAGTCACCCCCGTCGTGCGGGCCGGATGAGAATGTCTGGCGGGCCGGATCTGGCCCGCGGGCCACCAGTTGGTGGTCACTGCTCTACATACTAATATGAACCTGAAAAGGAACATTATAAGGCCCCCTTTAACAAACCAATAATGATGAACAATTGTTTCACCAAGATTCCTACAATTGTGCCAGGAGTTTTCTGTTCTCCTGCTGGCAGACAGACTAACAAACTTTAAAAACAAACTGAGCTGAAAACAGAAACTCCTTGGAGAGTGCAGAGTTCCGCCAAGGCTGTTTCCTTAAGTGTTAAATAATGCATGTGTCCACCCTGTGATTTGGATCTGTTCCACATTTTAATGAGTTCTTCCTTGACCTACGCTACACCCTTCCACCAAGTTTCCAAATTGGGCCAGTAGTTTATCTGCAATTCTGCTGAAAAAAACTAAACTAAACCAAAACCACAACTTCCTTATAGACTTGGTAAATATAATAATAATAATAATAATAAATTATATTTATATAGCGCTTTTCTGTAACCCAAAGACGCTCTGGAGACATCTCAAATGTAAAGTACACCTCATTGTAAATGGCCTATTCATTTAATGTCTTCTAAATGCCCTTCTCTACTGTCTGTGATGTCTGTTAATGCAACCTCAGCTGATACCTCAAGCCTCTTTATCATCCATAAACCCCCCCATAATTGTTCTATACTACATTGAACATTATAGTGTATTACAGTTTTCAGTTTATGTTTCCTAACATACATGTTCCAAAGCACTCAATCCTGAAAGAACGTTCCTCTTCCTCCTTTGAATTCAAGTATTTCATTCATTTCTGAAGGGCTCAAATATGTCTGCAACTATATACTTAAACTGTCACAAAATACTGAATGGCTAATTTGATGGTCAAGCTTATGGTGTATACTTGTTGTATTTATGGTAGATAAAAGAGGCACCTCTCTTCAATGTATCAAAAATGATCCTACTTTGAAATACATCGAATAATACAGAGATGTACGTTGCTGATTTTATTTGACACACATAGGGGTAGGCTTTAGAAGGCAATTTAGATATTATAATTGTTGGACCTTTTCTGGGAGTTATTATAACTTTTGGAATTTTAAATGAATGCTTCTGCTGGACGCTGAGCAGCACTGAGAGGTCATTAGTGCAAAGCACTGTAGCTTTGAAAGCCAAGCCAGTATTGCATGTAAATTAAGAGGAAAGTCATACATCCAGTATATAAAATAACCTGAGCTCTCCTGAAACAAATCGCAGTGTGTAATTGTACGGGGCATTTTGTGCTAGCAAGAGCTTTCATTTCACCCTGGTTGAAGCCACGTGACGGAGCTATTTTGGGCGTGCTGTAGGTCAGCAAAGACCAAGTGCTTTGATCCTGGGAGATACAGTCTGCTTTCTGAATGAGCCGGTGTGGCTGTTAGATCCCTGAAGAAGAATGGAGATATAATCCAGTATCACTTCCTTATCCAGCTGTTTTTCTTTTTTTTTGACTGAAACCTTGTCGTTTCTCTAATATAATTTAAAAAAAGACAAATGCAGTTGTGTTTTTGGCCAGACAGGTTTTTTCCTCCGTACAATATTCCTCATGGTTATCAGAATTCTTATTTTCCCTGTAGAAAAGTGTTACTACTTGATTTGATTAATAAGAATAAAGTATTATTCAGGAGACAGGGGCCCACAAAGTTGACCCATATCGGATGACATATACATTTTCTTTAAAAATAAAAAAAAGTTTGATTTGCGGAAAGCTTACAAACAAGGTTATTAACAATATCAATAGTTTTTGTCTGAAGAAAAAAAGGGGCCATGATTTCCAAAACCAAATGTAAATTATTTACAAATGGGTTACAGGCAAGATCTTTGCATTTACTGAAGTTGCAAATATGGCACAGAATATAACAGGATGGTCAGTATCACACATGAATCCTTAGTGATGCCTGACTTTCTATTTAAAGTGGACCTATTATGCTATATTTGAAAAATATATTGTAGGGCCATACCTATACAAAGCATGTCTGTGACGTTTTTTGCTTAAAATACCAAACAGATCACCCATTGTAGCCATGCCTCATTCTGCTCATACCCCTCTATTCCAGCCCTGTTCCAAAAAGGCTGATTCTGTGACCCTAGCTTTAACACTAGAACCACCAGTGGTCGCTGTATACCTAAAACCGCCAATGGGTAAAATGTACCCTGCATTAGAATGCATTGATTTTCAAGGTACAATGTTCTTTTATTTATCATAATAGAACACAGTGACAGTGAGTTTTGATCGCACAGTGATGAAACTTATACCAATATAATCTGTGGACTCTCGGTTTCATATGATATATTTTAGTATAGTTTGTGCAGATAGCATGAAGTATAACATATCGCTACCGTGAGTTATATGCAAAGTGTCTCTCTATCTCTCTCTCCATCTCTCTACTGAGGTCCTTGAACGCACTGCGGCCCGCTCTCTTTGAAACTGACATTATGGGGAAATGTGGAATTGTGGAGAGCGATGACTCTTATTCTGGGATAAATGCAATCGTTTTTACTGAATGCATTTTTCACACACACATCACACTAGAACTAGGGTTTACAACATGTAACCCACCGTTCTTCTGCGGAGAGAGGGTTTTGTTTTCTGCCACTTTGTGAGTTCCCTGACACATCGGGGACACATATTTATGTATAAAATACATCAAAAAGTGCATTTTACATAATAGGTCCCCTTTAATTTTCCCCATATTTTATAATCAGATGACTGAAAAAGTGAAAAGTATGATTAAATTACATAACAAGGAAGCCCAAGTCTGAAAAAAATGTGTCGAACTAAGCAAATTGAAGGTATTCAGATCTTCTTTACTTTTAATGTAGGCTGCAGTACTAAACTCCACTATTTGAGGTAAAGATCTTGTCTGGGACTCAGGCTTTTTTGGAATTGTCTCTGATAAGACACACATTTCCAATCTGTAATAGTTATATATACTGTCACTTCATTACATTTGCTATTTCTACCTTTGTTACAAGTATCTGTTATCTACTAGTTGGCGTGCATCAACTTAAAAGAGCTGTTATCTTAGCTATGTGGGCACGGTTAATAGGAGAGCAGAGGATTAGACACTTTTGCCTAAAAACGTTACGACTTAGACAATCACTAGTGATGGGGTGTCTGTGTTTAGTCCTGAAATGGTTTTCTAAGCTAGTTCTTTCCAGGCGTTGTATTGTTCCTCCAATGCCGTCATGTTTCCTTTTGCGAGGGGTTTCCCACTGCTTTGTCATCAAAGTCTTACAAGTGGTGAACAGTTCTGGAAGGCTTTGCAGTGTAGAACCTCTTCCTTTCCTTCAATCAAACGTCTTTGAAAGAGTTGGCAGCAGTGCAGGCAGTCATAGGTCAGGCATTCTGAAATTGCTGCTTTGAAACATGCTGAGACTTTCTCTCACTGCCCCGCCAATAAGAGACAAATAGATGAATGGTGACTTGTGACTTGTTCCAACAGTGCTTCATCCCGGAGAACAAAACTGTAATTCTCTGTAAAATCTCCAAACACAGATTCGATTTTTTTAGGAATAGGAGTAGTTTGCTTAGCTTCTTGTAATACTGACTGTTCAGTTTGGAAATGACTTAATGCTGATTTGAGCAGTGTACACATATCAGTGGCACGAGTGGCAGAACACACTTGTATGACCAGAAGAGTAAAGCATCATCAGCACCTGAGCAGTGGCATTTAACCCTAAAAAAATAGTGAAGTGAATATGTTCACTCCTTAACGCAACAACACTAAACATTAATGTTGACTTGAGCTTCCTTTTTATGTAATGTCCTTTTTATTTCACGTTTTTCACTCATGTGATGATGAACAAATGGGAAAACTTAAGTTGTACTTGAGATAAAACAGAAAAAAAATCAGTGACATTAAGGATTTATGTGTTGGACTGACTTACCCACCATACTCAGATGTCTGCTGTTGCCTACACATATAATTTTTAAAGATTGGCTAGTGCCCCAACACATTGCACCTGATAGGCAAAGGGGCAGGACATCGCTAAGCGGCTGCCCAATCACAACAGAGCCGGCCAGCAAACCAATCAGAGCAGACTGGGCTCTGGTTTCAGACAGAGGGTGAAAAGAGGTGCTGCAGCACAGGCAGTATACCACTGATATGAATCTGAAGAGGAGCAGATTAGGGCACCTTTAAACTCAGTTTGAACTAAATATAAGGCTGGACGGGTTTATACATCCATTAATGGTCATATTGAAGCTTTCATATTAAGTAAAAGGGAACAGAAAGACAACAGATGTCTTTGTTCTTGCCGGGAAAACAACGTTTCATAACACATTCTGGAGGTGATAGTCATTCAGGACACAGATGTTTACGGTCCATTGCTCACAGAAATAGCCAGCCCAATAATCTGTTCTGCTGTGCTGGTGGACAGCTCGGCTCGCCAGGTCTGGCTCCACTGATCAGTGATTAGGCTGTCAATTGCTGATGTTCCTGGCAGGAGGACAGTGAAGAAACATCAGACTATTTCCCTGTAATGCTGGGGCTATTGTCTTAAAATGAAAAAAACAACAAGAAAAACAAAATGAAGCATGTCGGCTCTCTAATTTGGAATCTTATACGTGAAACATTCTTCACTGTGGGAGAAAGGATGCAGTGTATATTTTCTTTTTACCCGTGCTTGTTTTTTTTTACTATGAATTTGCCGTGGACACAGCTGGAGTTCAGAGGTTAGTATAACCTTCCTGTCACACATACCTGCAGTAAACTCTGTCTATCTCATGCTTCTCTTCCTTGCAGTCTTCATTTTCACCTTTTCACACACCGATTGAAAAGCAAAAGTAAATTCAACATGCTTTTCCGAAAATAAAATCAGCATTGTATTCACAATACAAAGAACCATGAGGTGTATTTTGAGCCAGCTTTGACCTGGTATTAGTCTGCGCTGCATCACAACACTCTGTGTATCTATTAGTCATAAGCTTTGCTAAACTTCTCAAGGTTATTTGGAATTTCCTACATGGATGCTTTTCTGACATGGGCTTAATATTGGTGGCTCCCAACCCAATGAAATATTTAACCTCAGGTGCACTTGATTCAGAATATGTGAGATACAAGGTTGCTAACCTTGAGTGAAGCACTGCCTCAGGTATCCAAGGCGTCTTATTGTACCTGTCAATCGGAGGCAGGTGATTGGCAGTGCTGTTTTAATGTCAATGATTCAAAGCACAGACTCACTCTTACTACTGCCAATTATAAAGGTGTAGGTAGATTCAGATGCTGTTTGAGACGTCCTTATGTCTTGATACGTTAAACCTTTTTTTCAGAAAATATCAAGGCAAAGACTCCTCCTTCCTGAGCTGTTCATTGTTTACAATCGATTAGTGACTTGAGGCACAAGACTGGAGTTTATGTTAAGAAGTGGACTCTAAGAACGGATCGTTTCACAAATAGCCGCTTACAGTTAGTTGAAAGTTCATTATTTTAGCTAATGAGGAGCTACGGACGAAAGCTGATTCGTTCTGAGACTGCATGAGCTCTGCCTTTTGGCTTTTTGAATACAGTGAACAGTCCTCCAACTCATACGACAAAATAGGCCGATTGTTCAGGCCCTTATTACGACCAAATATGTTATTTGTTCAAGCGCTTAATACGTCCTATAATTACGTTTTAAAGTTAAAAACATTTTTTTTTAAATAAAATAATACTTTATTCCGAGTGTTCTTGCTTTTCTCTTTGGAAGTCATCACATAACGGCATTGTAATACTGCATTACATCGGCTGCATTAAATATTACATATCTGCCGTAGATATTTATTTAAAGAGCCCTGATCAGAAGACCTTTTGACAAACTGTAAGTCATGCCGCCAAAACTGAATATGTGACGTGATTCATAAATATATTAGCAATTAAACAACATCTTCCATTTCTTTTCACACAACACGTCCTTGCCATATCAACACTAATTCCGCTGACTTTTATATTTGATCCAATTGGTAGATAGGCTGTGTTTACACCATAACGGTGCACAGCTGATAGAAAGGGATTTTTTTGTAGTTTTTAAAGATATTATTTACTACCTTTCCAACTCCTCATGCAGTTGACTGTTACAGGTCTATACAGGTTCATGGTACATTGCATAAGCTTCAAATTGAGAGACTGAAACTGTATTACCGTTCTGTTTTAATTTCACAATAAAGTTAATAGTCATATTATGTTTGATATTATTATGTTTTATTAACTACACCACTGTTTTTTCAACCCGCACCACCTAGTGGTTAAAGCACGTTATTGAATGTTGTTGTTGAATACGTTTTATTTGATGAAAACATTTAAATATTAAGAGTAGCCTACATACAAAATTGGGGGAAAGTAGAAGGCATGATAGAAATATAGAATAGAAAATATCAAGAAGATACTGTAGTGATCTCTACAATAAAACAGTTTAGTGCAGGACGTCCAAATATATTAACAGGAGGATGTGCAAAACAGACAAACTAATAAGGCTTTATTTAAACATTAAAGAATCACCTTAAGTTAAGGCTCTTCTTTTGAATAAGAAAAAAACGTTGTTGGGGTTAACCACAATAAATAGAAGTCTGACAAAGTACTTAACGTCCAGTAATATTTGCATAGTTTATTTTGGCCACTTGACATCATCTGGTCCCTGTATGTGACTAAATTTCTAGATTTAAGGAATTACGTCTCCATTTTCACTCTTCCTTTTTTTCAATCAGAATCTGTACCAAGTAACCGCTCAAGCGCTAACATGGCTGAGTGGTAGTAAAATAGATGGGTTACTCTGAGCAGTATGAGTGTGGAGTACAATGAAGTGAACGTATGGCTGCTGTTGAACAGAAAACTTCCCAGTCGTTTTATAGGTATGGCCCTACAATAAGTTGTTTCATATATCTGATATTCTACTTTAAGTGAGTTTTCAACAGCTTCTAGCTGACTATCTGGTAATAAGTGACTCTGAAACTTGACATATCATTGCATGTTCAGGCACTTGATCAATTGCATCAACAGAGAATGGTCTACATAGATGAATGACCAGCTGTTAAATACAGTCTCTTACTGATCTTAGCGTGTCATGTGTGGTATACTAAGTTTACGCATATATTGATTATATTTTCTATGGACTAAACTTGATAAGCACCTACTGTGCTACGGCCTCACACTACACACTGTCTCTAAAAGCCTCCAGAGTGATGCACAGTTTAATATTGAGCAATCGCCTGTTCATTGACTGCAGATCCATCACTGAACACAATGTGCCCTCAGTTTGTCACTAAGCTCAGGGACCTAGCAGCTCCACTCGAGACTGGATTGATTCTGACGGCGAAGGCCCGTGCGGGTGGGAAACATCACAATCATCCAGCATGATGCTCAACACTGTATCCATCAAGGCTGGCGTGATCAGCTTCCTCTACTACCTGTTCAACTCACAACTGAGTGGCCACACACAGCTCCAACACATCGTGAGTTTGTTTCTCTGAATCGAACGTCATACGCAGACACCGACGGCAATGAGCGGCTGTACAGAGAGGAGGCTTTGAACAATCTGATATCTTGGTGGTGCCCATGATAACAAACTCCATTCTCAACGTCGCAAAACTAGGAAGTTTATTGTAGTGGATTACAAAGTGAGATGCCAGATAGGGTCACGACCTTCGCCGTCAATGGGACTACGGTGGAGAGAGTCAGCAGCTTCAGGTTCCTCTGTGTCCACATCACTGAGGACCTGACATGGACTCATCACACAAACACAATCACCAAAACAGCTGGACAGCGGCTCTTCTTCCTCCGCAGGCTGCAACAGCCCTACCAAAGTTGGACAGTAAATGCTGTGGCAGTGATCCTGATGAGCAGAGGGTTACAGAGATCTAACCCTAACCCTGTCTGCTGCAAGTGTCTTACTGAAGTGAAGACATTTCCAACATTGTCTCCACTATCAAGATACTCTACCAGGATCAGAAGTTTGTAAGAAAAACACATGCTCCACCTTTGGTCACAACTGGTTTTCAAATTAGTGAATATATCCTGGTCTGAGTATCATGGTATTACAGTGTTGAAAGGGATAATGCAAGAGGAACAATACATGTGTCAGAGTACTTAAGGACCCCAAATTATCATAGCCCCTTAAATGTTTTTAATTAACACTGGCTCATCTTTCTCTCTCCCATCTATCACCTCTGACCCAGATGTTCTGCATTTTACTTCTACGCTTCAATTCAAAGCGCCCCTGTACAATGACACGGCTCCCTCCTGTCACTACAGAGGTGTGCTGCAGGCTAATTGCCAGGAAAGATGATACCACACAGCTGAACAATGATACATTACAGGGTGGGGGGGATGACGTGGATGTGTTTCTCTCTTCTCTCTCTCTGGCTCATCCTGCCCTGGTGTGTCGTATTGCAGATTACAATTGACAGTTTGAACATCGTTCTATGTCCTTCACTCCTTTGCCTAAATCTCACAGGATTCAACTTCTGGATACTGTATACGAAAAAGCAAGAGATCAAAAGTTTTGTAAGACGGTGTGTCAACTAGTCAGCAGCTAAGCACTTCTCAATCTCAATTTGAGAAGGGAGGTGTTAGGCGCATTGGACTAGTGCGTTGGTGTTCGGATCAGGGGGGCATAGGTTCTAAGCCAGGGTCAGCGGTGGGCAAAGTTTTTGGCTCAGGGGCCACTATGAGTTTTAAAATTTGACAGACGGGCCGGGCCAGTAGCAGATCGGTGAAAAAATATTTAGCTCCCACACAGCAATTTACGTTGCTGATTTTCTCCGCAACACCGCTCACAACAACATCAATAGAGGATTGCGTCGGGTAGTTTTTAATTTTACAAAGCCAGATTAAATTAAAGAACAACTTCTCCAACCTTATACCTTTCTCCAGAGTGCCGTGGTGCATTGTTTATTAATGTGGTTCAGCTGCATTACTGCCCGCTGCAGTGATGCTCATCTACCGGAGTTTATTCTCCCGTTAACTCGCGGCGGCGGCCGCTGTAAAGTTTTCATTGTCTGACTGTCACACAAGCAGCTGATAAATATCCCCCATTCTCATAAGTGAAGTCAATGTGTTTCAGTCTGAAAGCTGTTTGGCATCACAACGCTGTTATGAACGTTTCTCTGGCATTCTACAGGTGATGTTAGCTAATCAGACTATCTTGACTACTTATTGTTATCATATTGTGGCATAAGCCGTTTTCTACACGCATATTTTATGTAGTTTTCATCATGATTTTACTTGTGATGGCCACATGTAGCCCATGTATTGATTCAATCCGATATCTACAATAATAAAAAACAACAGGAACAGATTTGCCTCTTCACAATGGTCAATAACAGTGAACGGATGGTCATTAAAGTAAGGTAAAATAAACAGAATCACACTAAGCCTGGTTAGTGTTGCCTGACTTTGTAAGTGTTTTTTATAAGTCTGTGGTCGCGTTCTAGTCACTTTGCTCAGCGCTACTGCTTGTTACAACTTGTATTTGCCATACTTGCCATGAACTGTTATTGCTCAGGTTAATCTCGACAACCTCCAATGTAAGCGTGACGTATTTGGTTCTTATATCTTGCCGGGTTGCCGGGTGGGGCCAGCTGAGAGAATAGACCAGACTCCAAGGGCAAGGCTATGGTAACGATATTGGATCACTACACAGAAGATGCATGATGAGAAAAAGACTGAGAACAGGTAATAGGCTCTGATTTAGAACCATCATCAGGCCTTTTTATTTCCATTTCCGTTTTGTTGTCATTTTACACTTTAATACCCGCTCATTTTGAAGTTGGTATGTATATTTAATAAAAAAATCTGCTGCTTGTTATTTTTTTGTTATAGCATTTTATAAATGATAATATTGGTGTTAATGTTCACTTTATTTAATTTAAGAGGTCATGTATATTTAAGTTATATTTATTTTGATTTTTGAATGTTCCATTCAAAAATGTTATTAAAAAGGCATGTAAACCATACATACACCATAAAAGATGACTATTGAGATCTATTGTCAGGAATGTTAGTGTTATATCAAATAGTGAAGTATACTCCCATATTCGCTGTCTCCCACAGGCATAACAGTAGTGACTATTAGAACATGTTTGACACTTCAGGTGACTCTGTTTACATTGTGTAAAACACTATAACCCGATATATTATTGTAACTAAACTACTAACTACTTCACGGCAGAAACCGATGATCGCGGGTGCACAACACTTCAGACGAAAAACAAATATTTCAGCGCTCAAGAATAGTACCTCACTACTATATATATGGGTAGCTAAGACACATTTTTATTCATTTGTAAGTAAATTTCTCTACCCCATTTAATTTGCTAGACGTGAGGGTGAAGAACCTACAATTTCTCAGTGCATCTTATTACTGGAAACCACAATGAAATTTTTTGTTACATAAAAGGTTCATTTACAGTTATATTGTTGGAACACGCGTCGTCCAAGATTACCGTAGTCGAGGTTTAAACGAACACTTATTAGTTCGGCTTCAGAGGACTAAATTTTTCTACGGTCTTATGTACGGGTGACTTTAATAGACTTTAATAGTTTAGTCGTTTTCTAGTAGACGTTCCGTTTGTTGAAATACTTACAAAAAAATCGTGGTGCAGATATACTTGGACAAACCTACGTGTTCTACCACTTCTGTCGATGTCCAACATTATGACGAGTTGAATGTTGAGGGGTCCTTAATTCCCAATCATTATAGACTGAATCGACTGTGGCTGATTTATGACCGCACACTGGCGGTCCTTAAAACTGGGGTACTTTTTTATTATGTAACCCGGGGGTGGTGGTCCGGTCCGGTGTGGTTGGTTCGTGTTTACGGACATTGGTGGAGGTCTTGGGTTGCTGAGTAACCTACGAGATTTATTGAGGATGATGGACATGTCGCGGTTGATAGAACATCAGGTTATGATTGACGTGTATAAATGACTGTGACTCGCCACTTGTATATTGGTGACACGTCGCACGTTGTAAGATG
>NW_011362500.1:37608-41101 GCF_000735185.1 Notothenia coriiceps
TTTACGTGCCTTCTTATAACCCACACAGCATTTTACGTCGCTGATTTACTCCGCAACACCGCTCACAACAACATCAATAGAGGAATGCATCGGGTAGTTTTTAATTATATGAAGCCAGATTAAATTAAATAACTACTTCTCCAACCTTGTACCTTTCTCCAGAGTGCCGTGGTACATTGTTTATTAATGCGGTTCAGCTGCATTACTGCCCGCTGCAGTGCTGCTCGTCTACCGGAGTTTATTCTCCCGTTAACTCGCGGCGGTGGGCGCTATAAAGTTTTCATTGTCTGACTGTCACACAAGCAGCTGATAAATATCCCCCATCCCCATCAGTGAATGTGTTTTAGTCTGAAAGCTGTTTGGCATCACAACGCTGTTATGAACGTTTCTCTGCCATTCTACAGGTGATGTTAGCATAGCAAGCTAATCAGACTATCTTGACTACTTTTTGCTATCATATTGTGGCATAAGCCGTTTTCACACATATTTTACCGGCGTAGTTTTCATTATGATTTTACTTGTGATGGCCACATGTAGCCCATGTATTGATTCAATCCGATATCTACAATAATAAAAAACAACAGGAACAGATTTGCCTCTTCACAATGATCAATAACAGTGAACGGATTGTTATTAAAGTGAGGTAAAATAAACAGAATCACACTAAGCCTGGTTAGTGTTGCCTGACTTTATATAAGTGTTTTTATAAGTGTATGGTCGCGTTCTAGTCACTTTGCTCAGCGCTACTGCTTGTTACAACTTGTATTCGCTGATCTTGCCGGGTTGCCGAGTGGGGCCAGCTGAGAGAATAGACCAGACTCCAGCAAAGGTAAATGATGTCTAGTGCGCCATCTAGTGGGATCAACTGAAATGCCGGGTATTGCAGGAAAAAGGCAAAATGAATGCGGTCTTTACTATAATTTGGAAAAAAAATTACCAATATTCGGCGGGCCGGATTCAAAAGCCCAACAGGCCGTATATGACCCACTGCCCTTAGTTTGCCCATGCCTGCTTTAAAACGTGTCTCTGGGTCGTAATAAGGGCATGAACAATCGGCCTATATGGTAGTTTTTTGTAGGAGGACAGGCTGCAGTGTTAACATGCATGCAGAATGCTTCCAATACCAACATAAGTTTCCCCTTGCCCACATTTTCTGCATTTCTACACATATATTTGTTCATGGAGATAACATTGCGGATAATTTCATGTAAAAAGAGCTTTCAAAACTAATGACTTTTAATCATAACCTTGTTGTTCTATACATTTTTCAGCAGTGGTGTGTTCAGCATGGCATGGAAGATGGGTCAGTTCATTACAGCTACATTGTTGTCAATTTAGCCAAATATGAGTAGATATAACTTTACAAATATGATTCAATTAAAAACCAAACAAATCAGTTGGACAAAACTAGATTTGTTTGAATGAAAAATGACAGTCATAGTTGTAGGTTGCTCTTGTTCCGTTTTCTCTTCTGAAAATGGCCTCCACAGGATTCTTTTTTTAAAGAGAGCTAAAGCGCAAATTAGAGATCAAAATACCGCTGATTCCAAGATTTGATACATTTGGAAAATATATTGACCATTTTCAATTAAAGGTGTTTGAAACATATCCATTTGAAAACATTATAACTAAAAACATTGGAGATAAACAAATTACTGTACCTCTTTGGACAGTCCTTACGTTAGAGGATTGGGGTCTAATGTGAATTTATTTATGATATCTGACCAAAAGTATGTATATACTGTATTCTTATTTTTTCTGAGATTACAGTCAGAATACTGACTTGATTCTTAGAACAACTGTATCTTAAATGTATTCATGCTTAATATTTTTAAACAGTGCCACATACATATTCATACTCTCAGTAAACATCCTTTGGAAATCCATCCACAGAATGCATTTTAATCATACCTTATGTTATGTAACAAGAAGCCCAGATTTCCCATGACGCATTGCATGAATGTATTGATGCATTTCCTGCTATTTCTTCAGGAATTTAAGCACAGTTGTTCATCTGAGCCGGGCAGCAGTGATTCATTGTGAGCAGACGTGGGGAGTGAATTACATGTTACTGTGGAGGCATGAAATGGCTTATTGATTGCACTGGTGTTTGGTTGATTAAAAATCATTGAAGAGGAAAGACGGACAACGGCGGGAGTGGCGACAAAATGCTCCCCCGACCTCTCAGACCATACATGAACTGCACATTTCGATCAATTGTTGTCCAGTGCTAATCGTTTGTTGGTTACAACACACTCGTATAGTATTATATGTAATATTCACTTTTGTGTGCATGCAGGTTAGTAGGTGCATTGTTAGTGCCCTGAACACAGAGATAAGACCTCTCTGCCTCTGATAAAGTCCAACTAATACATATCTGCTATTGTAATCTCATATCAATGCTTGTCCATCTGGATTCACATGTCAGATCCTGCATAATTAAATAATGGACTAAATGAAAATATATTGCAGGCTAAGAATATACTGTAGTCAGAACTTTATGTCCGCTGTAGACTGTTTGTCCAACAAACATTCTCCAAATTTGAGGGAAAATATGTTGGGATGCAGTTACACATTACCTCACACTTCTCAACTGATCTATGTTTATGGCCGTCGCCATGTGTTTTCTTTGCGACCAGAAGTGAGACGAGAGGGTTAAGCATTACCAAACACTGAAAACCTTTTTTAAATTAAAAACCCAACAATAAAGTGTTGTGAAGTGAAAACAAAATGTTAACAATGTCAAATTCTTAAAACGGACAATGCCGTAGCAGCAACCTGTCAATCATATGTGTACACCCTGCTTCATCCTCTATTTTGCTCTAAATGGAACTATCATTTACAAAATGGATATAATGCCATCATACATGATTTGTGATTTAACGTCTATATAATTGACATATTCTTTCAAAAAATAGAATGCACCCTGCTTGCCATTATAGACGACGCAAGTTGAAGGTACTTTCGTATTGGCTTCACTTGTCAGATCCAGATGTTGCTGCTTGATTATGTGACAGGGATTAACATTAGCATTCTCCTATGGAGGATTTATGGTCGGATGACCACCTCTGTGAAAATATGTCTTTTAATTCAGTAGGTGAACCTATATCAATCAATCAATGTTTATTTATATACACTGTAGCCCAATATCACAAATGATACATTTGTCTCAGTGGACTTCACAGTTTGTACAGAATATCAGTATGACAATACAACACCCTCTGTCCTTAGACAGGAAAAACTTCCGGAGAAAACCCCACAGTTTAAAGGGGAACATGGGAGAAACCTCAGGGAGAGCAACAGAGGAGGGATCCCTCTCCCAGGATGGACAGACGTGCAATAGATGCCGTGTGTAAATTGAAAAGATAATAAATGCAACATAGGTAGTCCAAATGTTTGGAAATGCATGTGTGTATAATAGGAAGATGAATCCACGAGGATATCTATCCAGGACTTATGATCCAGGACCACAGCAACAGGCACAGCCACGACT
>NW_011362500.1:42542-47949 GCF_000735185.1 Notothenia coriiceps
TTAATAAAGAAGTGCTAATTCATGGAAAAACTTCCTTCAACAGCTTAGTTGGAATTGGGTCTAAGATACACGTTGATGGTTTAGAAGAGAGAATCATTGAATTTAATTGTTCAAGGTTTATGGCTGAAAAGCATTCTAGTTTACTATCTAGTGGGAGCTGTTGATAACACTATACTGGTCAAAGGCAAGAGGTCATTAATTTTGTTTCCAAGAGTAACAATTTTATAGTTAAAAAAGCACATAAAATCATGACTAATGCTTTGTTAGTCTAGTAACAGTACTTCAAAAGTTAGCTAAGAAATGGTCGGATAAAGCAGGATTATGCGGTTCGACTAATGGTTGCTCAATTTCGATACCATAAATCAGAACAATGTCCAGAGTGTGATTATAGCAGTGGGTTGGTTTATTTACACTCTGACAGAAACCAACATAATCTAATATAGAGTTAAATGCAACAGTAGGGCTATTTTTATCATCGTCAACATGAATATTAAAGTCACCTACGATAATTACTTTATCTGTTTTAAGTACCAAAGTTGATAAAAACTCAGAGAATTCTGATAAGAATTCTGAATAAGGACCTGGTGCACGGTACACTGTAACAAATAAGATTGGCTGCAAAGTTTTCCAGGTCGGATGCGTAAGACTAAAAACAAGGCTTTCAAAGGAGGTATAATTACATTTTGGTTTAGTATTGATAAGTAAACTTGAGTCAAAGATTGCTGCAACTCCACCTCCTTGGCCCGTGCCTCGGGCAATATGAGTATTGACATGACTGGGTGGAGTGGCCTCATTTTTGTTGACATATTCTTCATGTCTCAACCAAGTTTCAGTGAGACAGCATATATCAATATTATAATCTGATATTAAATAATTTACCAATATTGCTTTAGATGCTAGATATCTTAGGTTTAAGAGACCACATTTAATCTTCCTGTTTTGTTGCACTGTAGTAGTTGTTACATTTACTTTTATTAGGTCATTACTCATTATGTATGACACCTCTATTAGGTTTTACCTTAAATTGTCCTTGGGCAGACACACACACCGTTAATATTGGGTATTTTATTGGGTTCGGGATTCCTATGGATGACTGCCTAGGAGAGAGCGCAGAGAAGTGTGTAAGACTGCGACTCTGCCTCCTGGTCTCAACTCCAGTTTGTAATGGATTAAGTCCACAAAGCCCTGAAATGTTTGCCGAAATGAGATTTGCACCTTCCAAAGTAGGATGAATGCCGTCTCTCTTAATCGGACCAGGTTTTTTTCCCCAGAAGGCTGTCCAATTATTTACGAAGCCCACATTGTTTGCTGGGAACCACCAAGACAACCAGCGCTGAAATGATGACATGCATCCATGCATACATGGAATCATTGATCAGATTGGGGAGGGGACCAGAGAAGATTACGGTGTGCAACTACACACCGACGCCACATTAACTTTGGTGCATTCTGATTGGCGTAAACGAACATCATTACCACCGACGTGAATAGCAATCCTACTGTGGTATTTACGTTTATTTTTAGCCAGCGATTTAAGATGCGCCTCAACGTCGCCCGCTCTGGCCCCCGGAATGCATGTGACTGTGGAGGCTTCGGTCTCTAAATTCACGTGTCTCATAATAGAGCTACGAATTACCAGAGTTGGCTTCTCAGCGGGTGTCTCGCTGAGTGGGGAATATCTGTTAGATACGTGAACGGGTTGGTGGGGACCTGTGGGTTTTGCGTTATGCCCCTTCTGAACAGTCACCCTGCTGCTCGGGAATTGCCGGGGGACGGCTAATAGGAGCTACCTTTTGCCGGTCCGCACCGGCTAACATGGGCTTTACTGTAGAGCAGTTACTTTCTAAGATGCGGAGCCGGGCTTCTATGGCTATGATTCCCGCCTCCAACCTAACAACTATACTACATTTAACACATGTATCGGTACCAGTAATGGAGGTAGGGAAGTAACCAAACGTGAGACAGGTAGAGCAGGAAATAGCACCCGAGGGTGGGGAAAGAGCCATGGCTAGCTATCAAGCTAAAGTAGCTACCGTTAGCAAACCCAAAAAGAGTGTAGGCAACTGTGGAGTTACAGTCGCTAAGAGAAGGAGAGTTGTGAGTGCTTAAGCTGTAGTAACGCGTGATTACAACGTCAGGCAGTTGCCGTGATCAAGAGTTTTAAAACGATCGATTAAGTTAAGATAATAAGCTATCAGCAACAGAACAGGCACACGGGATACCCGGAGATGACAACCCCCGATCTGCAGCTCTGCCCGATCTGCAGTGCGCATGTGCGAGATGGTCCGCCATATGGGAGAACTCCGGACGGCAAACCAAGAAGGACACTTGACACAGTGGCTTATAAATAATACAAAATAAAACTCGAGAGAGATGAGTTATTGTAATTACAACGTGACTTCACTTGTCACTACCCGATCTGCAGCTCTGCCCGATCTGCAGTGCGCATGTGGTCCCTATGACAAGATCCGTAGGAGGTCCCGCTGAGAGTCCTGCCAATCCCATGTCTTGTTCCGTTGGAGGTCCCGCCGCCAACACTGGGTTCAGTACATTGTCAGAATAAGTGAGAAATGGATTTAGCTTCTGTTAGACAGCTATCATACTGAATACATATTTACTGTGAATGTATGCTAAAATGTATGGCATATAGCTGTCTAACAGAAGTTAAATACATTTCTCACTTATTCTGACATTTTCTGTCAGCTCAGATCTGATTTCTTTTTTTTCAACTGTAGTATGTGCTCATGTGTTTCAGTGTTGGTGTATTGGCTGCTGCCTGAACATGCTGAATGAAAGGCAGGTGTTCCTAATTGTGTAACTAAACATCTCTGTTTCTTCTTTTCAAAGGTTACATTGTCCTGTTGTCATACAGTACAAAAAACACTTGAATAAACGTCTTTTTAAAACTTTTTTTCTATTTTATGCATTGCATTTGATATTTAAGTAATACATCAAATAACAATAAAGTAACAAAAGAAATCAGATAACATTGCATTTATATTCTAGTACTCGGATTAGGTTACTGATTAAATGTTTTGCAGTTATTGTAACAGAATACATTTTTAAAGTAACCCTCATAACCCTGCTTCTTTCACATTACACATCATCATGGTCTTTTTTTTATTGTGTATGTGAAAGTAGTGATTAGCAGTCTTGGCAAGAAACACTTCACACAGAGACTCAGTTTGCGGTGCAGATAGTCCAACACTACAAAGCGTCGCCTTAAGGAGAATGTAATGATTTTTGAAAACCAGACGTAGACACACGCCATCTGAAACTCACTCACAGATGGACTTGAATGACTCATATTTATATTAAATATGTTTGCTTTGATAACTTTCACATACAGATAAACAACTCCAAAATGCAGAATAATGATATTAACAGACATGTCTTCTGCAAGGCAGGCATCGCTATGCTTCATACTGCATGAAGCATATATTTCCACAACAGTAGGCGATGAAGTGATTCATCATTCAGCCTCCCTATCTTTAATAAACAATGACTGTACTCATCTGAAGTGAAACATATTGTGCAGCTGTGTGCTCTGATTCCTCTCCGCGAGCCCAAACACAGCGCTGCAGCAGCAGGAATTGATCAGTCTGTACTCAGAGTATTTACTGTGCTGCAATCTGATTGTCACAGATCAATCTGTCTGCACCTTGAGCCGAGGTCGCAGCAATTGGGCATGCGACTGTATTGTGGCAAAATGGATCTGAAATTGATATTGATCTCCTGGTTTGCCCAAGAGCAGACATTATTTATTCAATAAGAAAGTAGAAAATACAGCAAAGTCTGAGCAGAGGTGAGCATAGGTGAGCACAGGTGGCGTACGCCAGCTCAATGTTTCTTCTTTATTGATGTTCTTTTTTCATACAAAGGGAAACTTGACTGGAGTTCAATGATATCAGAAAAAAAAAAATTCAGCCCATTAAGACAGTGATTGACAGATTGTGTTTTTGATTTCTTTTTCCAAGCTGTTCCCAATGACAGCTTCTCAGATGGTTCTGTGTAACAAACCATCTGGTGCGTCAGGTTAGATCACACACAGAAAAAACTGAAACGTTGACTTTAATTAATGTATTGTTTACAAATGACACATAATTGTATTAGGTTAGTTGAAAGCAATAATATTATTTTAAATAAAACAATATTAGGTTCAACTTAATATACAGTTATGTGACATTTGTTTACATAATACATTTAATTAAAGTCAACGTTTCAGTTTTTTCAGTACCTTTAGGGCCAGGTTTCAGAAAAACAGGGTAAGGCAAAAAGAAACTGAACGTACTCTCTGACAATAACTGAGAGACAACTAGAATTGAAATACATAATCATCATACTAATCACAACGACAAGACACAGGAGGGAAGGCAAAACACAAAGGGAAATGTTGAACAGAATCAGAAACAGGAGGGAAAACTCAGAGACAGGAAGTACACAAAGACATGAAACAGGGAGTGAAGACTTTTCAAAATAAAATAGGTAACAGATAGTGACATAGTATAATCTTTAAATGTAATCAAATGTAAATAATATGAAATGAATCTTTATAACATTTAACTTGAGTAATTTATCTATGATTATTTGATCTTGCTAATTCAGGAAGCAGGTCATGTCAGAGAAGCAGAGGAACACAGGTAAAGTAATCTCTCGCTATCAGCACCCTTCATACCAATGGCATCCTCAGTTATAGAAGGGGTGATAATAAGCCTAAATACCCCCTTTCCACCAAAGTGATTCCAGGGCCAGTTCGGAGCCAGTGCCCCATAAAGAACCTGTTCTTCCTGTTTCCTTTTATTTATTATAGCAGCTATTGGGTGTGAAGGATACATGGGCTACACTAGAGATGTTAAGATTCACCGATTCGCATCGGTGCACTGGCATAAACGTTCAAGATGCGAGTGCACCGGTTGAAAGAGTGCACATCGGCTACAGTTTGGGTTGAACCGGGTTGAACTCGCGATGCATCGATTGCGTAGCGTCTTTGCATCGGTAAAAAAACCATTCATTAATATAAAATCCCCTTTATCTTGTCAACGCTCAGCAGAGACGATCTTTGATATTTGCTTCGCCACTACTGAGGCCGAGAGTCTCAGTTATCAACACACACGGAAGTTGAGGAGAAAGAGAAACACAGCGCACCGAAAAATACCTACAAATCAAACGTTTGGCAACACTTTGGATTGTTCAAGAAAGACGGTGTAATAGTCCTTTATGCTATATAGTTGACCGCAGGTCATGGAGAGTAATAAGCTATCCGTAGACCTTTGTATGAGGTATCTTTATTACTTAACAGGTCTACAGCCATGATACATAGATCCGTCCTAGATGCGGACTTGCATACACACAGTATCACTCCGCAGCCGCACCCCATCAGTAACGTCCTGATGGTATATGTGCGCGG
>NW_011362501.1:0-4389 GCF_000735185.1 Notothenia coriiceps
AGCCAAAAATCACTGCTCTTGTTCAAAACAAAAAATGTCCCTTCTCCCATTGAGAAAGTCAGCGATGACAAATCACAAATGAGGTGATAGTAAGCACCTAGTTTACTATAGTAGACGTGTACTGTAGTATTCATTCATATAGTTAACTGTATCCCTTGTTATGGGTTTGTGCACTGAAGGGTTTGACAGTTCTTTCTGTATTCATTTAAATCCACTTTGTAATGTGTCTGGGTCAAATGTGACCAAAACGTATTATTTTTTTTGTTATTACTTGAAAAGTGAAAAAATAGTATTGCTACAGTACTACCTCTTTGTGTTGCATTGGAGCTCTTTAGCTGTTTTCTTTGTATGTGAGGACATTTATTAAGACTGCTATTATTGTATAGAGTAAATGCTACTTTGTGATGTGCCTGGTTAAAAAGAAAATAACCTGAATTATTTGACTTCTAAAGCCAAACAAATGTAATGCTACAACTTTGCACTTTTTTCAGATTCTGTTAAATGAATGCTAATTTGTTGTTTTTTTATGCACTTTTTGGTGTACCTTTGTTAGATGAACAATGAATAAAAATTGCATGTTTTTCATCACAGTAATATGTGTTGGTTTAAAATGTGTCACAGGCCGCTGAATGTCTGGCCCAGCTGAATTTTGTAGTTATAAAATCTGGCCCAACTGAATGTGTAATTGAATAGCCCTGCTGTAGTCCATCATGATTTAATAATTGACTTCATAACCTTTCATCATTACGATTAAAATGATATAATTTTTAGCAATCACATTTTGTTCTCATTTCATACCAATAAATGTGTTCTTATACCTTGTGTAGAGGAGTGCCATTTAATTTAAAATGCATTAAACAAGGAGAACACTAACAAATCTTCTTCCAAATGTAAAGTGAGTATAACAAAAGATTTATATCCTGGACCAAAACTGGCAATTAGCTCAGTCTAACCAACCTCATGCACCTTCCTCAAACTACTTTGTTTCTCTTTTTTTCTCAAAAGCCTTACAGCTCCCCTATACCCAAATCAAGCTTCAACAGATTCCGTGCCACAAAAACAGCATAGCTAAAACCCTTTAATCCCATTTTATATTGGACATTGAGCAGAAAACGGTAAACTCCAGTCAAAAGCAACCAAACAAGTAAAAACTGTATTTTCATTAATCCTCTTCTGCTAAAAGTTTTCAGCCGTTGAATGTTATTAAAATGTGCTGTTTAGTAGCGAAGTGGGTATTTGAGATTATCAAGCCTAATATTGCGACAGTGATGCTTACTAATGGGATTATTAAATAAATGTATGTGGAAAAATGAGACTTAAATACCTCCTTCATTATTTATCTCATAGCAATTCTAAGACATTAAAGTCCTCTTAAAGATTCTTGGATATTCAGAGCTCGTCGTCTGTGTATTTCACATTCTAATTGTCTCGCAGACTGCATCGCTGAAAAGGAAACCTGGGTCATTTATAAATTAATGTAATTATCATAAAGGTGCTGCACTGCAAAATCTCTGTCCCTTCTTCGCAAGCACACAAGTTGTCCTTTTATAGATACATCTCAAATGTAAGAACTCGAGCAATGCACGCGCAAAAATGGCCGACCTGTCGATTAATCATCAGCATAGCAAACAGCAGGACCTCAGGGACTGCGATGTTATAGATACCAGATAGCCTATAAATCTAACAGGGACCTATAACTGGGGGCACTGAAGGAAAGCACACATGATGAATGCTGGAGTCTGCAGTCATCTCTTCTCATAAATGCTGTTGTGGGGTAAATTAATTGTAGCAGCTAACAGCATTTGAAAGAAAGGTAAAGAATACAAAGAGGAGCTCATTATGGATGCTTACTGAAGGACTTATTCACTAAGAGACAGCAAGTTATATTTATATGCATCTATGTTTGTTTGTGTATTTCATAAAAGAAAATGTATTAGCTATCTTTTAAAACTACAAACAATGGGATGAATTTACCTGCCAGGTACCCTGCAGAAAACAAGACCAGACATCAATGCCACACGACTTTATTCAAATAAACTGACAAATAAAGTTTATTGATTAAACTTTACTTAAAGGAGCCCTATTATGCTCTTTTTCGAGTTCATGTTTGTATTTTGTAGTTTGTATGCTGCTTCTGTGATATGTTTACATGCCTTATGTTTAATCACGTACAATGTGTTGGAGCGCTATAGGACTGGACATCGTTATGTTACAGAAGTAAAGAGTCAAATTGAGGCAATTCAGGAAGGGGGGGGGGGGAGTGTGTTGGAGAGAAACTCCCTCTGGCTTGAACTTTTATACTTTGAAGACCATGTACATGCACAAAAACCTGTAGGACACACGACAGGAAAGGAAAGAGCCCAAAAGGATCTGTTTAAAATCGAACAGTATATTAATTTAATCCACCGAGTTGACTGTATTCTCCTTTATATCTAATCATGGAGAGTTTCCTGTGACCTTCCAATCTGCTCCACATGTGGCCTATTAATAAATCACATGAGAGACAAATCTGCATACACTCAGCTAATGAAACTCTCTTTTACTTTAAGTCTCCATAAACCATTTGTCAGAGTTGTGTTGTTATTAGTTGTGTAAGTCAAGTTGTGTGAGATATGAAGCCCGGGCTTGTCTTTGATCCTACAGCCTGTCACATTGCATTCAGGTCTGTTAGAGCGAACAGAAGTGTCCCGCAAGGCATGTCTCATGATGGTTCAGCAGGGGAAAGCCGCTTGCTGCTCTCTTTGATGAATCCCACCAAGTTAGAGCTTCAACGTGCTGGGCTCCATAGTTTACTGCGACACAATGAAGAGACAGGACAAACAAGTTCATAAATTGCAAACTGTTGAGAAAGTTTCAGATGGGTGTTGTTTGTTGGCAGGAGAAGAAAACATAGTTGTGCTCAACCCTGTCTATCAAAATGACATTTCTATACAACTAAACTGCATCCAAAAGATTCAGTAGGATTTCTCTTGTTTTTCTTTCTAACTTATATATGCAGTTTTAAACACATTGGCATATAGTATATTGCTTATGTTAAAGATACCTGATCAATGATTAGCTTAAAATAAGTGTTTGTTACATAATTTAAGCTATGGGGTTTACTGAATAAAAAGACAGTTGCAACTCACTTCAAAATACTATCGAAACATTATTGAAAAGGCAATTCAGTTGTATGGTAACATGTGTAGGAGATTGGGCTGTCTTGCATATGCATGTGCAATTGTGCATGAGACCAAAAGAGGTGATAAACTTAAAATTTGACCTATATTGAACCTTATTGAACATACTCTGTGAATGTCAATTATTCTACCACGCAGGTATGTCAAAAGGTCCCTGTTCGACTTGTAAGTGCTAGGAGGTAAGAATTTCTGTGCCAGTCCACGCCCCCACGTTTCTCATAGGGCACAAACAGTGGTGAACATCCATCCCAACCTCCTCTTTAGGAAGACTCGCAGCTCTTTATAATGCAACTCCTAACGTCCATAGGAGTTTTTTTTGCATGTAATTAGTTGGTTGCCTGCTGTGTCTCATATAGATTCTAAAGGGTGCCCTGTCCGTTGGTGCATAACTTTTGCCACCCAATTAATGAGACAGGTTGGTTGGACCAAAGATATATCACTGCTGAAAGCATCTAAAACCCATACCATGGTAAGAGGCTTTATTCCATGTGATATTAGATCCGTGGTTCCCAACCTGGGGGGCACCAAAGATTGCAGGGGGGGCGCCAGGCCTCAGATGATTTGAGGCCAAATATCATATTTAGACTTTTTTTTTTTTTTTACATATAATTGTAAAGCAATACATGATTGTCACTAAGAGCCTTGTCTCTACATTACAATACAATATAACACATAATTAATTAATTACAATAAAAATTCAAGTTAGTAGCTATTAAAGGCATAAAAAGACAGAAATGTATAATTCTTTCTTTGATAAAAAAGTTTCTTCTGCCCGTAAAGTGTCCAAACCAGGCTTTTCTGGATAAGCGCATTTCAGTTGGATTATTTGTCACAGTTGCTCCGATCAGATCGGTCTCCTCCATTTTGTAGATTATTTACGACTTTTGAATCCACATAAACACATTGGCAAAATCCGGCTTACTTTGAGCATGTGTTTTAAACAGTTTAATCCCTTTGTGAATTGTTTCCACTTGCGGCGTCCTTTAATTTCTTCATACAGCGGGAATCCAAATGAATTAATCCTGAGTCCAATAACCATCAAAGTCACTCCAATAGTGCTCCTTAATTACGCTTTCATCCTCCTTTAACAAAATACTTCACATTCATCCAGTTTGTGACAGTAGTTGTAGCATTTTTGAGACTTTTAAACTTTAATTACCGCTGTTGCGTCCCCACCCCCCCCTTGTGTGTGTGTGTGTGTGTGTGTGTG
>NW_011362501.1:4415-15349 GCF_000735185.1 Notothenia coriiceps
GGGCGCAACTTCCAACAGGAGTCATTTGGGGGGGCTCTTGGGAAAAAAGGTTGGGAACCACTGCATCAGATCAAAGCTTAGGGAGCATATTTCAGAATGAAAGACAGTGACTGTTAAACATGTGGATGTTTGGCAGAGAAGATGATTTAGGAGTTCTGGCAAATGGGAAACCAGGCAGCTGGAACACACTGGCTCTGTCCCAATACTCACAGGCGGTATTTGAAGATAGTCAAGTGTCTTCTGGTGTGATATCCGGCAGAAGTGCCTGTTGAGACAGCATGCAAGTGAGAGTTTTTGAGACATAAGAGAACATTGAGACATAATGAGGTAGCACATCTAATCAATCAGACAAATGCACGGCTCTGGCACATGCTTGGCTCAATTTATTTCTAATACTTTATTGTTTGTATTCCTTCATAAAGTACAAATTAAGTTTGATATACAAGCTTTACAGTATCAATCAGATAACATAAAAGGAACAAAACCTATTGAAGAACAACAAATAAACACATTCAGGGGACTTATTAGCGAAGCAATTACATGGAGTTGCCTAGAGGCGTGCCATCTGTATATAAAATAAAACATTTCCGTCTGTTGATGTGCTTGGCTGAAAAGATTCTATGATATGAACAATATTTATGTTATCACTCTCATAAGATTATATTACAGTAAGAAATGAGTTATGATCCTGAATATTTTGAATCAAGATGTTTCCTAAATTCTAATTTCTTAATTTCTCTTTGACAATGTTGGTCATGAAACCATACTATTTTTTTGGTAGGAAAGGAATCCCATGGTACCTCAAATGTTCCCATTAGGGTCATGAATTATATTCAATCCAGATCTGGTGTTTAAAAATCACATTAACGACATCACAAAAACAGCTTTGTTCCACCTTCGGAACATTTCAAAGATTTGTCCCATGCTTTCCCTAGCCGATGCTGAAACTTTAGTCCATGCTTTTGTTTCATCTCGTTTGGACTA
Source organism: Notothenia coriiceps (assembly GCF_000735185.1). Classification (NCBI taxonomy): domain Eukaryota; kingdom Metazoa; phylum Chordata; class Actinopteri; order Perciformes; family Nototheniidae; genus Notothenia; species Notothenia coriiceps. The sequence goes on from NW_011362501.1 coordinate 5,400, forward strand.
CTGCAATTCACTTTTCTCCGGGCTACCAAAATCAATAACCGTCAAACTACAACTGGTTCAAAACACAGCTGCCAGAATATTAACCAGTACCAGAAAATGTGACATATCACCTCTATTCTCATTTCATTGCATTGGCTCCCGATTCACATAAGATCTGACTTCAAGATTGTACTATTAACCTTTAAAATCGTACATGGACTAGCACCTCCATATCTATCATCATGAATTACCCCGCTAATATCTACCATCATCCGTAGGTGGCAGAGCCTTTTTAATTAACCAGAAGATGGAGGAAGCTACGAGGAAAATTGAAGCTACTTCGCAGCGACTCGAAGAAGCCGAGCGGCGCATCGGAGAGGTGGAAACGTATGATTTAGAAGCAAACAAGGTTATAACCCAGCTGCAGGAGACCCAGCTCAAACTCAAATCAAAACTCACCGACCTTGAAGGACACTCATGTCGCAATAACATTCGGATCTATGGTATCAAGGAAGGAGCGGAAGGGACCTCAATGGTTATTTTTGTGGAGAATCTTATAAAAACTGAACTGAGCGAGAGTACCGGCCTGAACGACCTGGGTATCGAGCGCGCACACAGAGCTCTCGGTTCCAAACCCGCTGAGACTGCCACCACGAGATCAATGGTTGTGAGGTTTCTGAAATATACCACTAAAGAGGAGATTATCCGCGCGGCGTGGAGAAAGAGCATCACCATAGACAGGAAAAGGGTGTTTTTCGACCACGACTACGCAACGGGTGTGATGGATGAAGGGAAATAATATCTGCCAATTAAAGGTGCTGAAAGAGGAGAGATTCAGATTCAAGACACCGATGACAAAGATGCATGTTTTTTTGGACTCTGGGACAGTCACATATAAGAGTGCGGACCAGGCCTCCGAGGACTTACGAGCAAAGGGATTCCGGATTCCACCGACACCTGAAGGCAGACCGAGAGGAGTGACGCGGCTCAGCTCCAGCTGGGAAAGGGCGAAAAACCCACGGCGCAGAAACAGAGAGCAGTACCAGCAACGGGCCCGGGACAAGCTCCCTGGATTTCAACGACCGCCTGAAACGGATGCTAAGGATTGTTAATTCACCTCACAGTAACATTCAACCGCTTTGCACCTTCCCCATCGGAAACAGGACAGTGACGGTAGGCTGAACATTTCTAGGTGGATTTCACTTTTTCATTATGTATTTCTCACCTACCCAAACTGAACTAAGATAAGTCTCAACAGAGAGCATCCCCTGATTATCTGGGACAAAGGTTTTTTTATTTATTTAATTTTGGATTAAGGTAGTCAGTCTTGTTGAGTTATAATGACCGCCTCCCACAGACTTTTCCAGAGGGGGCCCTGCCACCTGGTGTTCGGAACATCCCCCTACTCAAGAGGTCAAGGGAAGACCTCTTTGATGGAAGCCCTTTTTTTTTTTTTACTGTTATAGCTGTTCAACGCTTACTGTTTATTGTAGTTGTTTGTTGTTTTGGGCGACCACGAGTGAGTGTCTGAGGGAACTCTGGTTTACACATGTATGACAAAGAACTCAAGGTTATCAGCCTGAATGTTAATGGCTTGTCCAGCCCTATTAAGAGGAGTAAAAGCATATCAAAGGCAAAAAAGGAAAAGGCCCATATTATATTCTGGCAAGAAACTCACTTACCGGATCAAGAACATGAACAAATAAAGAAAATGGGTTTTAGAAATACTTATTATTCATCCTTTAAAACAGGGAGCAAGAGGGGAGTGGCTATTTTGATGCCAAATTCGGGTTCACTTTGAACTTCTGTCAGAGACAAAAGACAAGGAGGGGAGGTTCATTATTGTTAAATAAGACAATAAAGAGATGAATGCTTAATGTGTATGCACCTCTGGGTAGCAACAGGGCATTCTATAAAAATGTATTTGATTTAATTGCATTTCAATCTGTTGGAGCCATGATCTGTGCAGGAGACCTCAATATGATCTTGAATCCAGAGCTTGACAAAACTAATCAAAAAAGAAAAATCACCTCCACTGAAAGATGGATTAAAAGAAGGATTCAGGACCTAGGCTTGATAGATGTCTGGAGGGATTTTCATAATCAAGACAGACAGTTCACGTTCTACTCAAACCGTCATAATGTCTATTCAAGGATTGATTATTTATTCATGCACAGTTCTGAGAGGCACAGGGTAAAATAATGTGAAATGAGTCAGAGAGACTTGTCAGATCATTCCACTGTACACTTAAAATTACATTTAGATGGTAGAACTAGGAGGACAACGTGGAGATTAAATATAAGTGTACTAAATAACACTGTAATCCTGGAAAGATTAAAGAACGAGTTAAAAACATACATGACTAATAATGATGTTGGAAATGTTAGCCCAGTGATACTGTGGGATGCAGCAAAAGCAGTTTTGCAGGGGGAAATTATATCAGAAACGGCTTTTGCTAGAAAGGTGAAAACCCAGAGACTCCTCGACTTGCAAAAACAGCTTTCTGATCTTGAAAAACTACATTGTAAAAATAAAGATCCAAAGTTACTCTCTCAAATGAGACCAATTAAACAAGAAATTGATAAGATATTTTGTGAGGAGGTGGAGAAAAAGCTTAGATTTACAAAACAGAGATATTATGAGGCAGGCTCCAAGGCCTCTAGGCTATTAGCCTGGAGGTTGCGGAAACAGCAAACTGAAAATACAGTTTATAAAATTAGGGACCCTCTTTCTAAAAAGATTACGTGTGAATTGGAGGGGATACAAACATTTTTGAGACATTTTATCAGGCCCTGTACACTCAGTCCACACCATTTGATGAATATAAGGTTGAAGAGTTTCTGAGCCGGTTGGACCTGCCCTCCCTGGGGAAAATGCACAATGACAAACTGATAAAAGAAATAACAGTGATAGAAATTGATAAGGCTATTTCCTCCCTGAAATCATGTAAATCTCCAGGTCCATATGGATTTCCAGGAGAGTGATATAAGTCACTAAGTGAGCATTTAATACCAATACTTCATAAAAGTAGTGCTCCCTCCTTCCTGGAGGGAGGCCACCATTTCAGTAATTCCTAAAGAGGATAAGGACTTGAAAGAATGTGGGTCATATAGTATATGACCCACATTCTTTCAAGTCCTTATCCTCTTTAGGAATTACTGAAATGGTGGCCTCCCTCCAGGAAGGAGGGAGCACTACTTTTATGAAGTATTNGACGACGCTGATTGGCTGAAATTATATTTCGGAGCCAAAGCTTACAGAAAGTGTTAGAGCCACAATGAAGTCAGGGTTATTATTTTGAGTCATAATTTGATAAATGATTTAATGATGGAAAATGATTTGTGTTGCCGTGGTGAATATGTTTTGATGAAGTGATTGTTTATTTTGTTTATTTTATATCGTAAATATGATCTCAGCTCGGAGACCTGATGAGACGGGGAGCGGAACAGTTTTTCGACCGCAAATTGCCGACAGAAATTAGTGTTGCAAATTGGACTGCAAACAAAGTATAGTTTAGTTTATATAGGAAAGCATACCGCCGAAAAACTGTTTAAACATTTGTTATTTTGAGACTATTTAAGTAAATACTTTTTTGTTAATAAATTACATATTTTTGACTGAAAACCTTCGGCTGCTTATTATTTTGGATTGCGTGTCGTCAACCCCGCTCTATAGTGGCAAGAGGAAGCCCTTGATGCCATTACAGATAGCAACAGTCAGCTGCTAGTGGCTGCTGCTGCACTGGTTGAGGGCTCCTCTCTTAGCGCCCAGACGAGAGAGGGTAATGATTAGGGATGGGTACCGAGAACCGGTACTAAGTCAATACCGGTACCTGATTCGACGGTATCGGTATACCGTTAAGCCGCTGGACAAACGGTGCTGCTATCGGTATATCTGTTACGTCTACTTCCTTAGTTTAACTTTAAACCATTCTGGTTGGTTGGGAACCCTCATCCCGTGTGATGTATCCGGTTTGAGACCCCTCTGATTGGCCACTGTAAATGCCACTCGTCATCTCTCTCAACAGCGCTCTTATTATTGTTGTGAGACTCCCGCAGGCATGGCGGCCAGAGCGAAGCGATCCAAGGTCTGGGTGCACTTTAAAAAAATGTAGTGGCGATAGTGCAAGGTGCAATCTATGTACTCAATTACGTGTGTGATATTCTAACCTGAAGTGTGTGTTTTGTCCACTCACTGCTGCAGGTGATCATGCAGAGCTGCGTGTCGACTCATCAGCAGCAGCTGATCTCTCTCTCTCCTGTCAGATTAGACTTCACTCACGTTTATGTCCATATCGATCAGATTTAGCTAGTTCTAGCTAATGATAGGACTACCTGCTTATCAAAAGACACCTAAACAATAAGTGTCGCTATGCAACTGGGTGAGCCCGCAAACTATATAGCGCAGCATTATGCATTTGTTTACGTGCCCACCGGAACCCTGAGGCATTACCAACAGATCAACGCACAATCAACCCATACAGGAGTAGGACATCTCTTTCTCCACATTAAGTGTTAGACATTATAATTGACTATTCTTGTCTGTCACATACTCTTTTGTCTGTCACATACTATTCTTGTCTGTCACATAAGTGGCACAAGTTGCGCAACTGATGTGGTATTGCGCTAAGGGGAAATTATTTTGACCGGACACTTTGACCGGAGAGATTTAGATTTGCCGGTCTTCAGCATATTTGACCGGTCGTAGTCCGGTAATTACCGGCTAACGGGAACTCTGTGTGTAAGAGTGAAAATGTATGTGTTTGTTACGCCTCACCTTTAAAATGGCCCTATGAGGCTAACAAAATTCCACCACTGACCCAAATAGAACACGAAAGACACCTTTTAAAATCATCAAATCCATAGGATTTATTATAACAACACATCAAAGGTTAAATTATCCATCCTAGAATGAGAGGCAGAAACACAGCAGTCCCCAAACCAGAGGCCTCCCTCTTCTGCTGCTGCACTGGAGCTTTAATCACTTCCTTCCCCAGGTGCACCTCGCCTGAACCTCGTTACAGCAATGCAGCACACCTGGGTAGAGGAACCAAAGGGAAAAAGAAACAGGGAATACATACAGCCGTAACAGTGTGTAAGAGTGAAAACATATGTATGTACTAAGAGAATGTGTGTGTGTAAGACTGAAAATATATGTATGTTAAAGGAGAATGTATGTGCGTGAGAGGACCAGTATGAATTACGGCCTGTACAGGGCTCCCCAGGGCATTACAAGGTGTTGAGAAGTACATAATAAGATGGGAATAATAATGTGTTGGAGGTGAAAGTGTGAAGAAAAATACAAATAAATACATCTGAACAAATTAACAATAACAATGGAGGAGGAAGGTAGGATGCAATCATAACTTTTGTGCGTGTGTGTGAGAGACATGTTTTGCCCCAAGGGACTCATTAACAGTAACATTTTCAAGCCAATTCACATTAATGTATAAACACAATGCAACATATAGAGAGAATTTGTTGAAACCTAATTATTTGTGAACTTCCAAGCAGAAATTTCCAGCAACTTCCTGGCTTGAAGTGCCGACTTTTGGTTGCCAGCGCTCAGGTTTGTTTTTCATCTCTATACCATCTGCACTAATTGACTCCGATACTTTAAATATATACGTACACGGTGGCTTATATTACTCATCAAACCATAATTCCTTTGTACATATAAAGCTGAGGAACAAAGTGGCTTCCTACAACAGCGAAATGACACAGCTCTGTGACAACTAATGCAGAGTGACTACCCTATTCACACTCTATTAGTCTGATTATGTAATTAAATAAGGTTCATGATGAAATTAGTCATTGGAAGACATAATAATTACAATCACGGAGGCATATTAATTAGTTGGTTAAACAACTAAAGGATGCTTGAACACTCCTCAGTCAAATTGTGTCATACAGTTCAGGGTTTATGTTTACATAAGAGGAAATAATGATAAAATAATGACGAACGAGCTGCAAACAGGTGTTTAACCTTTATACAGTAGATATGAGCTGATTTAAAAATATTTTGTAAAATGTTCCTAGATGGCCACAAATACTCAGTGAAGTTGTGTATGTGTGCATAAAGGAAATCAATTAATTAGTATATTAACACATTCAGAGGATGGCAAAGAAAATACCTTTTTGGTTCTTACAGTAAATACTTATATTAGAGTGCGGTTTATGCATTTGTTTAATATGAATTATAAATAAATAGACTCCCTCAGGATATGATGTTGGGCATTTACTTGCAGGAAAGGCATCAGACGTCCAATAAAATCACTTCATCTAGTCACAGATAGTACATAACCGTACATCATTCACTTGAATATTAATCTGTTCTTTGGACAGTTGGGTCATCAGAACCAGATACACATGTCACAACTCTATACAAGATATAGACATATACTATTTTACCTACATTATAGCCATTTGTTATGACCAAGATAATTTATTTTCTGCATGCTCATGAATGGCCTATGCAACAATGTATGTCTTTGTGTAAAGGAAAATATAAATCAAGCAAAAGGATACAATGAAACATGTTTGGCAAATGTTGTAAAACTTTTTCTTATCTAATGTTATACCTGCTGATTCAGCACACATTATTACTCTTGCCTCCATTTTTGTGTCCTTTGTGAAGTGAAGTGACCTCTTTAAATCTGCATTTGGCACCTGTTCACCCCAACAACACATGTTTAATTTAAAATAATGTATATTCTGCTGAAAATGTGTTTCTGCAGCAGTTGTCGTATGTAATAATTAGTAATAATTCGTTTATCAAATGGACAATAGTGGTCATATTTTTTTTTTTTTTCATCCAGATTTTTTTGTGAGATTTTCAGCCCATGTTAAAGTGACACATTATTATTTCTTGTACATTATGAAAATAATATATACAATAATTGTTTCAACCTAATCCCAGAATATATTTCTTAATTTCTTTGTGTGTGAAAGTGTATTTTCAAGAGGATTTTAAGTGGCATATTCAACCTAATTTTAAGCTTTTATGTGATTTTTCCTACCAAATCTCTCATTCAAGGCCAACTTCACTCCATAATGTTTTTATTTATCTTTAACGAAGGATTTGGAAACCCTGACTCCCAAAGTAACCAGATCAAACTCAAATCTTGAGGAATACATGACATGTTGATGATTTGGTTTCAAGCCAATCAAGAATGGCAAACGATTGACTGGATACTATCTGCTTTGCAAAACCTTTCTTCCATGCAAAGATATTCTTCTTGCGGGATCATTCAGTTGGTCACTGCCGTGTGTGCAGTATGTCGATCCAAATAAAAGCCACTGATTCCCTCGCCTCCTTTGCCTGTCTGTAGGCCATAAAGCTGCGTCTGCTTTAATGAGCCATCATGTATCGGAGGACGAAGCCTTTTATTCAGGAGCAATAAAAAAAGACTCCTCACATAGCTTCACACTTCTCCAGCCTAAACCTTTGAAATGCTAAGACCTTTCTTTTAATCATCTTATTATTTATTCTAAGGTCACAACGAGAGAATACTACACCAGAAAGAATGGTCTTTAATTGCAATCATGGTTTCAAAACAGCTTACCCTATAATTGTTGTGTGCCTTTTTTCTGTAGAACAAGACACATTACAGATACCAAGTGGTAAAGTTCACCTGCTAGCACACTAGATAAATAATTAGCAACTCTGTGTGAAGGAGAAGCTAATGCAGCAATTACCTTATTGAATACCTTGATAATCACTAACAGGTTCCTTCAGGTTCAAAGGGAGCGCTGCCGCTGAGAACTGCTCCAATTTGCTATTCATTAACTTTGATTCAGGCACTGGTCCGGAGCTCATTAAAAAAAGGGCTATTACATATTTAAAAGGTAAATGTAATGGTTATAATAAGATGTACCCACAGGTTGTAATTATTCAAATCTAACTGTGTTTGAAGGTATTTGCAAAAAACGATATGTATATTACAGAGAGTTATAAAGATATATTTTCTATTTTCTCCGAACTAGGATTTGTTGATTTGAACTTAAAGTGTGTCTAAAATAAAACCTTACTTTGTTTTAATTTTTCTTTACACAGCCTATGAGATACATTAGAGAGCCATTGCAAATTGCCTTTCGTCTCTTCTGAGAATTTGTGATTTATTCTTTGTCAGTGTCAATCATAAAACGTCCTTGGAAAGAATGAGTCCTATGGTCTCCATTGTGGTTTGAGGTGATATAAAAGTTGTTTGTTTTTTTTCAAATCAAGTGTTATTCTTTCATATCATTTAAAACCATCTGACTGGCTCAATGGATTTTACTTGTACTTACCTGATCCTAACCCTATCTGGGTAATTCATGGATTACTAGGGATTTAACGATACCAAATACTCACGGTACGATAATATCGCGATAAAAATGTCCACGGTACGATATTTATCGCGACATTGAAAAAAAAGAAAAAACATGTGATTTTTTTTTTCTTTATTAAATAATAAATCTGATTTGTACAGCATTTTAGTAGGATAGTAGTATTTTAAAGTGTCAACAATATAATAATCAGACCCTGCAATATAATAAATCAAGTTTCACTTGAGTTTTTCAAGTAACTCAACTCTAACTCGCTAACTTACTCACTCAGCATCATCAATGTTATCTTTTAGGAATATGAGCATGTCCACATTTCCAGGTAGAAGCTGGGATGTTTGGGCGTTTACAATATCCCCTGCTGTGGAAAAAACTCTCTTGCTTGGTACTGCTGTTGCTGCGACAGAGAGATATGCTCCGGCCATGGGTGACAGCAGTGGGTAAAACTGTGCATTGTCTATCCACCACTTCAAAAACGATACAGTTTTTGCCAAAAAGGTGAGGCTTATTGACAGGGCGAGATATAAATATACTGTTGGTATACAAAAAAAAAAATTAAGATTCGTATTTCTTTTTGAATGTTGAGTTGTTTCACTAGGCCGGACCAGATCTCCATAGAAAACAGAACTCACCGACTCGGGATTTCATATTGTTTAGCAGCTAGTGGGCATCCTAGCAAACTCTGTAAGGGCCTGTCTAGCATTGACAGCTCCATGTGTTTCCATTTAGCTAAATATTCTTTATTACACCAGAGCATCAGTTGCCTTATCTGTGCCGCTAGATAATAATCTTTAAGGTTGGGTAAGCCCATCCCTCCGCTTTGCTTTGGCAGCTGTAGAGTTTTGTATCTCACCCGAGGGGGTTTGCCGTTCCATATGAATCGTGATATCACTTTGTCCCATTCTCTAAATGTAGTATCCGGAATATGAATGGCTAATGACATAAACAAGGAAAGAAGTCTGGGTAATATATTTGTTTTTACTGACATAATTCTGTTTCCAAGATCCAGGGGCAAAGATGCCCATCTATCTAGATCGTCTTTTATCTGTGAATCTATGTTCATAGTTATCAGAGTACATCTGATGTACATGTCTTTTGTTAATTTTACACCTAAGTATTTAATTGATTTGGAGTCCCAATTATACTTGGACTTATATTTTCGATCCAACGTCGGGATACATTTGAACACTAGAGCTTGGGTTTTATCAACATTAAGAGAATAACCTGCAACATATCCATTAACCTTGGGAGTCCTGAATCCGGGTTCATAAGACTGACCAGGACATCGTCCGCATTAAGACATATTTTGTGCTCTGTGTCTCCCATTATGATGCCTTCCAGGTCTGTATCTTGCCTTATTGCCTGAGCAAGCGGTTCAATAAATAGATTAAAGAGCCCTGGACTGGCTGGGCAGCCCTGGCGACAGCCACGCTGCAGGTGAATGGTTCTAGACAGACTTCCGTTTATCTTGATTCTAGCCGTAGGGGATGTATATAATGTTTTAATGTTCATAATGAACTTCTCATGAAATCCAAATTTTTCCATAACTTTATAGAGAAAAAACCCCACCCCACTGAATCAAAGGCCTTTTCTGCATCCATACTGAGGAGGATGGCACTGAGTTTTCTTTTTGTATATAGTCAATGG
>NW_011362501.1:15547-20776 GCF_000735185.1 Notothenia coriiceps
ACACACGACACACACACACACACATATAAGTAACAACACACACACACTCTCTCACTCTCTCTCACTCACACACACACACACACACACACACACACACACACACACACACACACACACACACACACACACACACACACACACACACACATATTATTGTAGTTGAGTTTTGACAGCATCCATCAAACTAGATGTTTTGCCTTAATGGTCTGTTTTCTAATATTTCTGTGTTTCTGAACCATGTCTGTGTCTGCATATAATGTTCGTATTTAGTCTCCTCAGGGTTCCCGCGGGGTCTTAAAAAGTCTTACATTTGATCATCTGAATGTAAGGCCTTAAAAAGGTCTTAAATATGACCAAAAAATAAGAAAGGTTTTCAATATGATTTAGAAGGTCTTAAAAATGATCGGATTTGAAAGGTACTTCTGTGTTGCGATAGCGTCTAAATGTGTTTTGGGGAAAATGTCCGGGCTGCAAAGTAACCAGTACGGTAATAGCCTTTCAGTTCCCCCCAACAATTTGTATTGAATTAAATCAACATGGAACCAGTAATCACTAACTTTGTTTCCCCCGGCCCCTTATTGGTAACCTAACAACCAAGCTTCAGCTTGCGGCAGTCAGAAACTCATGTATCTTCGAATCTACTTACAAATTAATATGGTGAAGTGTCAGTTCAACCGTATTTGGTTGGAAAACATCTAATTTAGTGCTTGGTTGAAACCAGTGGAGGGGAACGTGTTTGAAGCCCACCGCATCATTTGCAAAATAAATAAGCGTTTGTTTTGCTAATGTAGCGTTAGCTAATGGAGCGTTAGCTAGTGCAGCAGCTCCCGCAACAACACCGAGGGACCTCTGGGCGACGTTTGGGTCTACGTCAACCCTAAAAGCGGAGGTGCTGTAGACGCTAAATACCGTAGCTAAACACCAATCATACAACAGCAACGATGAAATAGTGTAGACAATTTAATTTAAGGGGTAATTTCTCAAAATGTTCCCCGTGTGGTTTATTCACCATTACAATAGCCCCACCTAAAATAATTACCACCAGCCGCCAATGCAGTTAATCTACTATAATTAGTTTGTTTAATATCGAATCATATCAATTGGTTTTAAAGGTCAATAAATAACAAAGATCTTTGACCGGCAATTTTCAAATTTTGTCCGGAAGATTTAAAGTTTAACGGACATGTTGACCGGCGAAAAAATATTCTAAAGGGAACTCTGCTTACACACATACATTGTCCTTTTACATACATATATTTTCACTCTTACACACATACATTGTCCTTTTACATACATACATTTTAACTCTCAAGCACAAATATATTTACACTCACACATTCATACATTTTGGTCTCATATTATCATATTTCAATGCACACATTCATATTTTTTCACTCACATATAAATATGTGAGTGAAAATATATGAATATATATATGAAAATGCTCACTCACACATGTTGCTCTCATATTCATATTTTAACGCTCATATTACATTTTGCTCTCATGCACATTCATTATTATAAATGTTTGAAGACAATGTGACCCGCTCTATCGAAATCAGTCGGAAGTCGCAACAGCTCATTTCAAAATAAACGTGGATTTGCGTAAAATAGTTATTCGGGATCCAGGTGTTTTGTTTGATTTTAAATAAGCAAAGTCTTGGCTTTCAGAATATGAAACTTTTATTTCCAAAATCACACGATAAATACATTGTTGAAGCTTGTAAAGGGAAGATGACAGCCCTCACTCGCCACTCTGCTGTTCCGCAGCGCTGTTTTCCCTCCCTCCGGCTGAAATTATGAATGTAAGGCGTATAGTGATCATAGATAACACGGCAGGGTCCGTTACAGTTTGTTTTCATCTGATTTCAATTAAATAAAGTCTTGGCTTTCAGAATATTAAACTTGTTTCGACAAATTCAGATGATAAATACAACTTTAAAGCTTGTAACGGCATAATTGCAAGCGGAGAATGGAGTAACTTGATGTCACAGCAGGCATAACAACAGCCAGTGTTTCTTGTGAGTGTTTTACGATTCGATATTACTTTATTTGTCAGATCAAGTCTGAAATTTGACTTGCGTCACAGCAGCTCCATGTCCAACATCAACAGACAAGTATCCAGACACAATACATGAAACACAAACAACAAACTACAAACATTTAACATAACAGCACAATCAGTGAGAGAAAACATGCTCAAAGAGCCTTCACCGTACATTTGATCTGGGATTCAGCTCTGTATTTACTGTGAGGATTGACTGATGCACAAAGGAGTGCTTCAGTCTGACTTTATTGAATCGTGGGACCCTGTATCTCCGATTAGATGGTAGCAGTTCATATTCACTGTTCAGAACATGGTTTGGGTCAGAGATGATGTTGTTGGACTGCCTCACTAGGCTGTTATGATAGGCTGAGTCATAGAGTCTCTGACAGGGTTGACCAGGGTTTCCCCCGGGAAACAAACAATACACACAAACACACACACACGTGTTCTTGAAAGCTTCCCTCAGACCAGTAATCCAAACGAAAATATCTTCCCTCTGTAGTATTTTGATAATTTACTCCGCTAATAACCAATCAGATCGATGGATTCCAGAGAAGAGGAAACTTTAATAAGGGCCTCTTTCTCAAAATGATGACTCGGTGACAGTCATTATATAATGTGACATATTTTGCTTAATATTTGGAGTACAAACTCACGGAAGTTATTTCAAAACAAAAGCACTCATTTGCTTGGAACGGTGATAATATTATAAACAAGGTGAATTTAGCGATCACAACGAAAACTGCCAAGAAACACATTGAGCCCAGAAAATGAATGTTATTAAGGAATGTAAATATAATAAGTCTATGTCGAAATGGACAACATTGTTAGGAGATTTAAACTATACAGCGATTCTGCACTGCGGTCAACTCAGCCGTCTCTCAAGTTTCTTTTTTCAAATCAGCTGCTGGACCCTGTCCGACTAAACCAGCTCTTATCGGAATTACTTTTTGCTATGTATATAAATGTCATGTTCTTAAATGTTGTATGTGAGGGACTACGGATGGAAATTAGCTCAAAGCTAAAATCCGGCATGTTTACATTTTAAAGCATTATTTGTTTTAAATGTTAATCAATATGCATTGTCCCTCTTTAAATAAATGATTAAATTAAATAAATGAAAATGAATAAGACAAAGCATCCAAATCAGAAACTGCTTTGGGTGGGTTTCAGGTAAATCTGGCACATCTCTCTGAAACTGCCCTGACAGATGTTTTCAAACGCAATGCTCTTTTAAAATTCCGCCACTCAGCCAAAACAGAAGTTTTAACAATGTGTACATTAAAAGAAACAATATACGTTTTTAACATGAAAGTGAGTCAGGCACTGAGGCAGCGTTGGAATTAAATGAGCAAATGCAAAATAAATAAATCATGCAGCATAGATAATGTTTTCTTTAAATCGTATTACTCTGTAGCTAGATAATTGTGTTTTTTCTGAAAAGAGAAATGTTTCTTACAACAGAGCTTCATTCCTTAACTACAAAGCACACACTATGCTGAGAGCCTAGCAGGATACAATCCAATAAACCCCCCAATGGACTGAATAGGAAAGTTCTTGCAGAGCAGAGTTATTTTTTTTTCTCTCCTGCACTATTTCAGGACACTGAATAGAGGGCACAGGACTATCACTTGTCATGATTTATGGCAAAGTAACATCCTTGTTAGAGTTACTCCAATTACCGATCGTCTTTACCTGGTGAGACTTACATCTTCACACTCAGAATGTCACTGGAAAACCAATTTGGGTCAGAGAAGCCTCCAATGACCACATATCTAAATCAGAAAGAGACTGGCCGGAGCATGAGACTGCCTCAACCCCCCCCTCCCCCCAACCACTTACACATTACACCAAGAAACACTTTCCAGCACTTTTCACTCCGGACAAATTATGGCTAGTCCCGCTCGGGCCCTGCAGCTTTTGAGGTATCTGTAAAAATGTGTCAAGATCACCTTCTTCACTTTATGGTGACCTGGAAAAGCTTTTTGTGAGGACCTTTTTTTTTTAAAAGGGACAAGTTTTGACCTTCAAAAGACTATTTGTTCTGGCGTTTTGTCTTATCTATTCATTGTAGGCACTCACTGTGATGCTTTTTTAAAATGACAACACATCAAATGCTGTTATAAGAGACTGCAATGATAACACAAAAAAATCACTTTGAATATGGTCATAATCCAAATAATAGTCCCAAAAAACTGACTGCATTCACCCTTGATTACATGTCTTTTTTTAGTTCAACACCTGAATCTTTTTACTTTGCTTTTAATTGAAACTGGTGTCATTTTCCTCATTGGTACGACTATAAGTTATTAAACTCCCTATAATTTATGAACACTTTTACAGCACTTTCCGATTCAAAGCTTAAATGGTAATCTCTGAATATTTAAAAAAAAAAAGGTTTCAGATACAAGATAATTAAACAAATGCATCTGATATGTTAATTGTATGCATTTGCAATGACATTGGCCCTGGACTTTGGTAATTATCAAGGTTATTGAGCTAGACATTTCACAAACTAGAGTAGAAATAATTCAACACTGTTCGGTCCTTGAATTATATTGTTTGAAGCTAACGTAGATACGTCTAAAGGTAACCCACACTGAAAAGAAAGGCTGTTGGATTCACATGATTTTAATATGTACATCGGTTGCACATATTAAAAATGTGTACTTAAAACTATTCCATTATGTTAAAGACACAGAACTATTTTATGTCAAAGAAACATTATATTGTTATGTTAATGTAAATATTTCCTTTAACCTGTTGACCCCGAGCCTGTTTTCCAGGTCTCAGGCTCGAAAAAGGACATTTCCAGAACAACTGACCATAACTACACTTCTAAAAGGGGAAAATTAATAATATTTGTTCTCAAAGTAATGATAAACCTGTGAGTTGGATGTAGAAAAGTCAGAATCAATATAGATGTTTTTTATTTTAAAGAAAATTCAGATTGAACATAGTAAAAAACTGTAAATTATAGTATCCGTCCAAACATTATTTTTTACTTTTAGTGAAAACTACCCTTGGATGAAGACCTGTAAGTGTTGAGGCAGAATCTCTGCTTTGCGCGTTCCTCTATGAGTTTGTTTTAAAAGAAGGAAAAGTCAAAGCACCAGGATAAGGGTTAAACAATAATCTGCTTTAATGGTAAAAACATACAATACATCACCCAATCTCCTATT